>NW_018020653.1:453517-557838 GCF_002006095.1 Pseudomyrmex gracilis
AATTTCGTTGATATTTAGTAGTTGAACGCGTTGAAAGACTCGTTGAAAGCAACGTCTGTACATTTTATGTGTGTCTTGTTAGTAGAGCAGCCGCGATTTTCTGCGTGATATTACATTTTCATTTACTTTCTTTTTTGAGTATTTTTTTTTTTTTTTTTTTTTTTTTTTTTTAATGGTTTTTCGCTTGGCATATAACGTTTTGTGTAGTTTTTGAAACTTGCAATGTCCTTTCGAATTTATTTTGTCTCTCAAGAGAATGTGTTCACACACGAATTCAATATATGTATGAATTAATTCTCGATTGTCCTGTTGTAAGGCTTCTCGCACAGCGACACGCGCGTGCACGCCAAAATTGCGCAACTCTCGTGTGATATATAAAAAATTGAGTTGAGACCTCGTCTCGCGTCATAGTCGTTAACTCGATCGATTTGTGTTTTTATTTTCACGCTAATCTATTTCTTTCGATTTGAAACAATAATAAAAACGCAGTAGGCAAGGAAAAAATAAATTAAAAAAAAAAAAAAATGGAAAAAAAACCCAAAAGAAAAAAGAGAGAGAAAAGGAACAAAATTTTGGAGCAATAAGCCTTGCTACAGTGTTACACAATGTGAACGGGGTCTATTTGTTTTATGGATTGTTTAGGGCTGAACCAACAGGGGGGCCAAAGATATCAACGCGACGCAAGCGGAGAGCTGGCAGAGCCTCCGAGTAAGTAGAAAGAAAAACCAAAAAAAAAACAAAAAAAAAAAAAAAAGAATCGAAGTTTCGAAATAATAATTAATCGCCAAATTATCCTGACTTTTTCCTCTCAGCGCATCTGTAATTAAAACCGGTCGAGGATGTGTTGGAATTTCCACATTTTTATATCTCTGTCACACACACACATTTGACACACAAACACACACACACACACACACATAAGATGTTTACATTCAGCTCTACATGTTCACACGCAGTTTTGACTTTTATCGACGCCCCTAAAAATAATCTTTCATCCGCTTTCTCTTTTATCTGCCTGTGTAACATGTAAGCGATGCATATACAATACGTTTAATATATTATATGCATATAATAAGGGAACAATGAATCGGTTTTTGGGAAAAGGTTTTCTCTTTCTATGCGCCGTTTTAATCGAACCTCGGATTCGGATTCAACATATGTTCGACTTTGATCAAAGATTAGACCAAAAACAAGCGAGCTGTCTCAATTTCAGTAAACGTTGCCCCCTGGAATGAGTAAATTCCAATGGAACCTTAATGCTACATTGCGGTATCTGATGCGGGTTTTGGCGGCCGAGCAGCAAAGTGAAACAGTAGACAACAGAAAGAAACAGAAAGAGAACCGCACAAAGAAAGAAAACTCTTTTGTCCCCCTTTCCTCTCAACTTCCTTTCTTTCTCTTTCTCTCCCTCTCGCGGGGGAACCGATTCATTACTCTCTTGTGTAATTAAACGCCCTTCTATAGTATGCTAAATATGCTAAGTGTATACTGTAATCTTCATGTCTCTTTCGGTGTCTGTATTTTTTTTTTTTTTTTTGTAGCCGTGTGCAAAATGTGCTGCTTCTTTATGTTGATCAGTTGCGTCTGTCACGATCGAATCTTCTTTAGTCTTTTTGTTTGTTTTAGTAAAAAACATTTATGTAGAGTAACGCAAAATTGTTATCGGACTGACAATGTACGGTAGACCACGTGAGCCAACATTTTATTTCATTCGTTTTTAATAGTTGCGACGTTTACTCTCTTCAATAATCTTTCATGAATGCGAAGCGCACTCACGTAATATCTATATACTCTACGATTCTCTCTATCATCCTATCGTTCTCTTCTTCGGTCCTTTTTTCGTCTAATGTCGTCAGAGCGCAATATATATACTAATAGAAAGTTCATGTCGTGTACAATAAACAGTTTATACTTTTAAGTGACGTATATGTAATTTTAAAAGAGTAATATCACACGTTAGATCGGCGACATTTGTTCATTAGAATGACGTTAAGCACGATATATGTGTGTAATTAAAATAAACTGTCAGGAAAATTGTTTTATCTTTATTATAATTGTCTCTCTTATCCCATCTCTCTCTTCCTCTTTCTCTCTCTCTCTCTTTGTTTCTCGCTCGCTTCTATAAATATGTCTGTTATTCTTCGCGAGCAACTAAGGGACACTTTTTGGGATAAGAAACTCGCGAATTTTCGAAAGATAAAAAACGTACACGACAGTAGCTACTAATTAGTCTCTGAATTAGATACCAGGTTTTGTCTTATTTTCTTTCTCATCAGACGTTGGAGAGTTGTTAACCGACCGTTAAGACAAGAAATAGTACTTGCGGATTTAGTTTTATATTTCTCCTTTTTTTCCTTTTCTCTCTATGCAGTAGGTATTCACTCACCTACCCACACACACGCACACACTCACTCATTCACTCACTCACTTATACATACACAGAGAGAGGGAGTTTCATAACAAACGCAAACGATAATAACAATGTTATCATCTTTGAAAGATGAATATACAGGACGTCTTTTCGCCAATTATACACACATATGATTCCGAGTGTGTTACCATGACTTTTTCTCTTTCCACACGGAATCATGATTGTTGCGTGTTGTTTGACGAACCTTGAATGACCTCACGTGCATGATTCGATTGAGGGTTCTCCTCCTCTTTGTTTTCCTCCCACCCTCTTCCATTTGTTCTTGTTGGAATTGTTACTTCGCACGACGAACTGCTCTTGACTGACGTTTCGAGTTCGAAGTGTTTCACGATTCGATAAACTTTGTTGTAACATACGTGTAAGTGTGGTCGGAATTGTTGCAGGATGGTAATGGGAATTGCTTAATCAAATTGTACGTTTTTTTCCGATTACGCTAATAAATTCGTTTCTCTTTCGGGTTCTTCTTAACAGAGATCTCTCCTCCCCCCCCCCTCCTCCTCTCTCGTCCGCTCTCTTCCACGGCGAGACAGATTTCCTGTACGTTACACAGTGTCACAGATTAACGCAGACAATCATTACATTAGTGTGTCAAATTTGTTGTTTTGCGGGGAGATCGCTTGGATAAACCTTCACGCAATTCTTGAAAGAAATCGAGTGAATAATTTTCGAGAATCCCCCGAAAAAAAATGACAAAACTCACGTCTGTTTTTCTCTGTGTCATTCGGCTATCTCGGAGAGGCGACCGAGGGATGTGTTCCTGAGACTGTCGCGTCTCCGTTTCCGCTGTTTCAGAAACCCGGCGGAGATGTCACACACCTGCCGCGGCACGATTTCCTTACACGGGGCCTTAATACACACGGTGGACGCTTGCACCTTCGTCGTCAGCAACGGCGGTACGCAAACCTTCCACATCAAGGCGTCGACCGAGGTGGAGCGACAGCAATGGGTCACAGCTCTCGAGTTGGCAAAGGCCAAGGCGATCCAAGCGATGGAATCTGGTTCGTACAAAAATTTTTTATCATTTCGCACGCGTTTTGCAAATTGGCGCACAAACTAATGCTTGTATCGACTCGAGCTATTTCTTTTATTATTTATTTTATGCAACGCAATATCTTTTAGAAGAAGAGGAGGAGGAATATCAAGATAACGACAATCAAAAGGTAGAAAACACGTCTGTGATCAAGGATTTAACGCAACGATTACAAGATTTGCAAGCGTGCAATGACGTGATGGTGAAGCACGGAACTGCGCTTCAACGAGCTTTAACCGATTTGGAAGCGCTAGAACCTTCGTCCTCCGATTTAGGAGCAAAACTCAAACTCGTCAACGAGCGAGCCACGCTTTTCCGAATTGCCGCAACTGCTATGGTTAATGTGAGTTCAAACAATAAAAAAAAAAATAAATTTCTTTATTAATTGTTCAAACAATAAAATTTCTGCAAACTTTTATTAAATCTATCGTATAAAAAAAAAAAAAAAAAAAAAGAAGTCGATAATTATTGAGACTGGATGAATCATTATACGCGTTCAATAAATCTTGTCGTAGAGAGAAACAGAAATTATGGCACGATTACAAGTAAATAATTTGATTGTTCAGATTCTTTTGAAGAAAAAAATCGATGTTTCTTGAAAAACAATCGGTAATTCGCTTGGTATGTCATTGACGCGTTCAAACATTACGTAAAAAATGGATGAGATTCACAGAGCAGAGTTCAATTTACACAATTAGAATCATCTCAGCTTTTATTCGCAAAATTAACCTTGGCAATGGCATTCTCTTTGCTGATGTTAACCTAATACTGGCATGATCTAAGACAAACCTAAAAATGGATTGGATATCTCATTATATTGCAGAAGAGCGGCGATTATTTGCAAGCAGCCCAGCATCAGGAGCCTAAATGGAAGAAGATGCTGCAGCACGAGCGTGACCAAAAAGTGCGAATAGAAAAGATGGTCGAGCAGCTAGCTAGACAACATTCCCATTTAGAGGAAGCTGCTCAGCACGCGAATATTCCTTCAGTAATGCCCGCGAGCGGACACAGACTTTCACGTAAGTAAATTTGAACATTTTCACGCGCTTCTTTTGTTTTCGTTTTTTTTTTTTTTTTTCAATATACTTTGCCTGAGTGTGTTTTGTTATTGTTTATACTTTCTTTTACATTGTTATTTAAAAGCATTCTAGATTATTCAAGTTTTGTGCTGTCTTCTTTTACTATATTCTCTCAAAACAAAATTTTATTAAAATTTCTCCCGATTCCGTTTTGACTAAAAGAAGCCACTAGAGAAATAGAAATTATTCACAAAGGAAATACAAAGGAAAATTTTTATTATAAATTAAGTTTCTGCAGTTATCTGTTAAAATTTACATGTTATCGACTTTCACTTTGAATTTTTATCAGTCGTATAATAAAACTGGACTAAATAAATCAAAAGTAAATAAATATTAAAGAAAACTGAATGAAATGTGAACTTATTTTTAAAGTATGTGAGATTTTAAGTAAACTTATTGTTAATGAATTTAAGTAAACTTATTGTTAATGAATTTTTGAAACACAAGAGGCTATCAAAAAGATTTTAATATTTTAGTAAATGAGTGTCATGAAAAATATTAATATTTTGTCTTGAAGTAAACATTCTCAAAAATTTATATTGAGAGTCTTTCACGTCCGGTGACATCAATGTGGTGCCACGTGCAAACCGACAGTTTAAAATATAAATTTTATAAAAAGAGAAATTCGAATTTCGCGCCTTATTTATTTGCTTTTGTCCGCGCTAGATGGCTTCCAGAAGCCAGCACTGCAAAACGTTATCGTGCTTACGTCATTTGTAGTCTACGTACGCACCATTTCGTAATGCTGTAACTACACAGTGTATATAGAAAAGTGTGTGTATTTGTCGTATATATTATATATATACGTATAACACGATATGTGTTTACACACACGGTAATGTGTGTGCGCGCGCGTGCGTTGTGTGTGTGTGAGAAAGAGAGAGAGAGAGAGAAAGAGGGAGAGAAAGAGAGGGACATGCATATCTACACACGAGTGCACTTCCGTTTCTTCTGAGTTGATGCTCAACGATATTCAATTAGGCAGCTCTGAAAATTTAGCGTTTAATTTATTTTTCAATTTTTTTTACTTCTTCCCAAATCTCGGTCTTCAAATTTTCGGGAAGGTGCTCCGAAAATCAACTCTTTCTTCTGTGACAAGTTGAAGGTAGCTATAGAATCGGTAAAAAGTGTCAAAGTAATCATGCTGACGTTATCGTTACTTCGGTTGGTTTGCCACGATGATTTTTTGACTAACGAGACTCTTGTTCGCGAATTAATTTAATTTCGGAATCCGCGTTATGTGAATGTGTGCTGATTACATGTGATTACGCTAGAATGTGAGGTCATGTCCATGCGTTTCTCTACTTATCTATACCGTTTTTTACGCTTTCTGTGCCAAAATGGAAGTAAATGTATACTTAAACGAGAGACAATGAGAAAGAAAAAAGTTAGACGATTTAAAAGCAAATACAAGAAAGAATACAGATGTATAGAAGTATACAAAGCATCCTTTTTTTGTAATTCATCAGGATTCTTCTAGTATTTAATTAATTCACAAATATTTTTTTAGAACAAAGTGAGAGAAAACATAAATCACAATTTGCTTAAAATAATCAAGAAAAACCATAAATAAAGCAAGCAAATCAAGAGCTACTTCAAAATTAATTGTAATTGAATCGTTATCATGTCTTTGTAAGCTGGTGGAATATCTTATCAATGTTTTATATACTGATATTATATACTGATATGATGAATATAACCAATCAAAGTAAAACACATCTGCAATGTGTGTGCCATTGTTTTCCCTACTTCAATTCAACATGTTGCTACATTGAAGACATTGCACTATGCAATAGAATACATTTTTGTTTTATCTTAATGCTTATCAAAGCTTCTGATAATTAAATGATCTTTGTCTGAAACTGGTTCTCCTTTGTTCTCCTTTTATTCAGTGTTCTACTTTATTTTTTGTAGTATAACACTTTAAACACAGATAAAAAATTTTATTTTTGTAGATCCTGCAGTAACAACTTCTCCGTCGGAGGATGAGGAAGATAACGTTGAATTTTACGATGCACAAGAATCAGATACTTTTACTTTAACCATACCTGCCACAAATAATTCACTTTCTCATACGAGAGATCGCACTGATTCTCAAGGTAGCGACGATGGCTCTAGTTCAGAAGGAGATCCAACTCCTTTGCTTGTCTCCGATTCTACTGGTGCTGAATCGTATCTCATTGTGACCGATTCTACAGCAGCTCAGACTCCTTCACCAGTTTCAGCAGCCACAAACGATCTGGATAATGTAAGAAACTTAGAAAGATGTAAAAAAATTATCCTTTTTACGAATTTAGATATTTGTCACAGATGATGTATATATGAAAACAACTCTTTGTACAACAGACAGCTTGGCAATCTAATAATGGCAGCAGCGGCACCAGGATGACCACTGTTTCCAAAAGAAAACGAAGAACTAGGGTACCTGACAAACCAAATTATCCCTTGAATCTATGGAGTATTATGAAAAATTGTATTGGCAAAGATTTATCGAAAATTCCTATGCCAGTTAATTTTTCTGAACCACTTAGTATGCTTCAACGTCTAACAGAAGATTATGAATATGCAGATATTCTCGACAGGTACATCCTAAATAAATTCGAGACATTGTATTACAGTTCAAACATTCTGCGTAAAACGCAGAATCATAACGTGCGTAGAACACAGTATTATATCGTGTTATCCGTGTATACACGTTGCTGAAAAAACAGTCCATTTCATTCGTTTATTCAATAAAACGAAATAACACAATTTAATTTTTTTTAAACTAGGGCTGCAGAATGTACAGATAGCTATGAACAGATGGCTTATGTAGCTGCATTCACTATATCTAGTTACTCTACAACTGCGTCCAGAACAGGGAAACCTTTTAATCCTCTGTTAGGTGAAACTTATGAGTGCGATCGCACAGACGATCTTGGATGGCGTGCGATTTCAGAACAAGTGTCGCATCACCCGCCAATGCTGGCGCAACATTGTGAAGGAAAGAAATGGCGCTGTTGGCAGGAATTTACAATGGCTTCTAAATTTCGCGGAAAATATTTACAGGTATGTTATTTATATAATTCTTTATTTCAGGATGTGGAATCATTGTCTTTTAAGCAATATATATATATATTTTATTGCATTATTTAAAAATGAGAGTTTTATGATTAGGTGATTCCTCTGGGTACCGCTCACTTGGAATTTGACAGCGGTCAACAACACTACACATGGCGTAAAGTCACTACTACAGTACATAATATTATAGTTGGAAAATTGTGGGTCGATCAGACCGGCGATATGGACATAGTAAATCATAAGGAAGGTATCAAATGTCACTTGAAGTACATACCATACTCGTATTTCTCGCGAGACGTTCAGCGTAAGGTGAAAGGAGTAGTCATGAATTCTAATAAAGAAGTAAAGTGGGTAGTTCAAGGTACGTGGGACGCAAAAATAGAAATTGCTCCCGTGATAAGCACATCTGGTACAGCTGATAATCCAGTCTATAAAACAGGCCCTTATATATTAGCTTGGAAACGACGAATGCTTCTGTAAGTGTACAATATCAACACATGGAAACTAGATTTATTCTAAAACTTGCAATATTTTTCTCATTTTTTTTTTAAATGTGTTTTCTCAAATACATATACTTACATTTGAAAAACGTTACTATGTGTCATGTGTAACAACATGTATATTAATGTAAATCTAAAATATCTTGATTTATTTCACAGCGATGATTGTGAGAAATATTATTCATTTACGGAACTAGCATGTCAGCTGAACGAACCAGAAGAAGGCATAGCTCCTACAGATTCTAGGCTAAGACCTGATCAGCGATTGATGGAAGATGGTCGATGGGACGAAGCTAATGCAGAGAAATTACGTTTAGAGGAAAAGCAAAGAGCGACTAGGCGAGCGCGTGAACATGAAGCTGAAAAGGCTGCCGCACAAGGTACGCGAGTGTGTGTATGTGTGTATGTGTGTGTACGTATGTGTCGCAAAAAATGTTTACTCACGAAAATTGTTTATTTACAGGATTACCCTACGAATCGTATGAACCGTTGTGGTTTAAGAAGAAACAGGATCCGTATACAGATAGTCGGTGTTACGTTTATAACGGCGAATATTGGGATTGTAAAAACAGAGGTGACTGGTCACGATGTCCAAACATATTTTAGTTTGTTGTATAAATACATTCTACATTTCCAGGACAGCTGTTGTGTAACTTTTCAGAATTTGATCGGAACAAGATTTTGACTGACGAGTTTTTCTTTTTTTCGATCGGTATGTCGTTTTGATTTATTACGACTTTAGTCGAAATTGCAATAAAAGCACATTTTGATGTGCAAAATGAAGCAGGAAACAATACAAACACAATTGGAGTTTACTTAGCTCGCCAGATGTCGAAATCGTTCCGATCATTTCGGATTGTTTCAGAATGTTTATAATAGTAATATAAATGACAGAACCCGAAAAATTTTGATCGGAAACAGTTCCATTTATGTAGTCACATGATAGCTGTCTATGTGACTCGTTATATGTATGCAGTGCAGAGAAAGTTGGATCTTTTAAAAGTGACGGTAGTCGATATATATAAAAGTTGTAATCGCGCGACGTTCAAGACTTTAATTGTGCTTGAAAAAAAAAAAAAAAAAAAGATATTACGTGATAATAGAGGTGTTGCGCGAAATATGAATTAGAATCGACGGCAATCGTACAGAGAGCCATTGAAATTAAAATTGTTTTTCGGCCAAACTACGAACAAAATTGCGTAACATATTCAGCATGATCAAATATTGACATGTAAAGAACAATTTTTTCTTTTTTTTTCGAAAAATCTTTTCGAAATAAAAAGTCGTTAATTGTAAAGACCGTAGCGTAATTCGTACTTCAATCAAAACGTTTTGGAAACACCAATCGAAAAATAATTCTTCCAAGTTTTCAGTGTGGCTTTAAAAACAGTTTTAAGATAAATAAAAATTAATTAATTAGGTGATAACTTGAGATAATTCTGATGAGATATCTTTGTACGATTTCTATCGAGCCTAAATAAGTAATTCTTCCAATGAATGGACAAAGTTATTGGCGTTCTAATATGCACAATATGCAGTTTGTAATTATTGCCTTTGTTATGTTATTTGGATTTTCTATGTCTTGCCTGATATCTTTTTTTTTCTCTTAATATGACATCAATCCATTCTCCGTTTTTTTTTCTCTTGATCAATCAGGCGCATTTAAGCTAACGTTCTCAATTAACGTGCCTAATATATTTAGGATTTCAAAAAATTTAATATCCAGCTGTTTCTTGAATCTTTTTTCGATTTATAATATTTTTTAAGTGTGTTTTCACATATATTAGCCGCATATATATAAATTCGTGCTCAATAAGTATTTTATTGAAATTATCATAAAGTGTGTATTGAGAGAAATTGCCACGAGATCATAAAGAGAGAAAGGGTTTGAGAAGTTTTTGTTAGGTCATATTACTAAAAGGAAAAAATTCAAATTTAAAAAGCTACAGCGTATCTCAGTTTTCAGTATTGTGTCTCGATTTATTTTTAGACAAAATTAATTAATTAATTTTGTGAGACATTTATCTTTCAGTTTAAGTTTGTTTTACTGAAGTCGTGATTGTGCCATTGTATATGCGAAAATTGTGAATATTTCATTGTTTAATCTATCTCCTTGTGAGAGTATTTTCATAAATAAGTACACGAATGTGCACTGAATGAGAGGCAAAATCGAAAAAAAAAAAAAAATTTAATACAAATAAATGGTAAAATCTCAGTATTTACTGATATTTTAAAAATTTTTTTTTATCAATAATTTTTAACGACAAAGACACGTTTTTTAAAATACTACTAGCAAACTGAATTTTGATACATATTAGCATTACTCATGTGCCTATATTTTTGTCATGATTTCTCTTCATTGCATATTCACTGTTTGACGCAGTGTTAGGAATAAAATATTACGAACTGTTTGAAATAAAAATAAAATAAAACACAGTATTTGTGTAAATCCGATAAAAAGAAGAATATATACATTTCGAATTTACTTGATAAGTTTTACACATTCGAATAATTCGATATATATATATATATAATAAAAGACGATATGTGTATTGTTATACACATTCAGAGCGAACGTGTTAAACAAACACACACACGTATGCAACGACTACATACTATTCACTGATTTTATGTAACATATATAGGTCGACGACGATGCTTCCAAGTTTGGCCAATGTTCTCGCAAAAATCACGCCACGTTTCGTAAATTTTGAGCTCTCCGCGAACATCGCCGAGCTGCTGCGACACGTGGAAATATGGTTTTTTTTTTTTTATAAAAGAATGATTTACGGAAACACACCGAGATATAAAAAAAAAAAAAAAACGACGGGTGCTTGAGGAAGCGCGAATTCAAAGCTCTCCGCGAATGTTTCGTTTGGAACACTCGAGGAGATAGAAAATTAAGGTCTTGAGCTTAACGATTTTTTTGTTGCTCCTTCGAAAGTACGTTTACGAACATTCACACTTGTATTGTAGGCGAGCGTGACGATTTATGATAAATTTGCGTGTGTATGTGTATATGTGTGTGTATGTTGTGTATTTATACATGCATGCAGTATGTACATAAGGAAACTTATTGTATATCCTAATCCTTCCTGCTTATGAGCACATAGGACGTTCCATTCGTTATTAGATTATTATCAGGGATACATTAGTTGTATACCCAAGCAATACATGTACGAGTTATATATTTCGGCGATAAGCTGGAGTGGAACGGCTAGCTTGCAGTCAATGTCTACAATGCTAAGCCTCTCGCTGGCTGTATTATATGATTTTACTAGTTTATAATTGAGATAATTTATATATTGTATATTATATACACACACACACACCTCTGTATACATATATATATATATATATATATAAATATAAATGAATTATATAAGAAATAAATAATTTAACAAGATGTGCGATGGATGTGCGATGAGTCGAGTAGTGAAGCTGTCTTCTCGGATCGGCGTTGTTTAGCGCTTGTACATTAGCTAATGTGTGTGAAAAGAGATAAATAATATATAATATCATGCTTCGCTACAAAAGAGATAACTAAATTTATTTTGTGGCGTCTTATGTGAGTATATATATATATATACTTTAACGACGTTTTTTCTTCATAGAACGTTTTCATCAACCGCGCGAAGGACTGTAAATTGTATATTATAAATCGAGGTTTTGTTCTATTGAATAAATTGAACCAATTATGAAAGTTATTTAATATATAAAAAGAAAGTTTTACACGTACACGTACACGCGCGCGCGCACACACGCACACGTATCAATCAAGAAATTTGTTGAGCATTCAATTGGTCTCTTTTACCTTCCTCCAATCCAGGATTTGTATAGATATCATTTTCCTATATATTATAAAATTTGATATACACACATACCGCGTGTTGTAAATCGATAAGTAATAGTTTCTAGAGGGTAACGGTTTTTTCGCCTTTTAAACAAAAAGAGGTAACTTAAACAATCAGTATGAGAGAAAGAGGAGAGAAAAAGGGACACGCAAATCTGTTTAATTACATATAATTTTTATAAATGTTCCTAAGATTTACACAAACAGAAGTAAATTATTTTGCGATTGTTATTCGTTATATATGATTTCTCGGTTCGCGTTCCGTGTTCCTTGGTTTCACAGAAGAACCGAACGGCAATAAGATTTGACGTTGATTGTTCACGTGTGTGAGAAAATTTATATTTGAAGTTAAAATTAATTTGCGTATTTTTTTTTATTAGACACACTCATATAATTTAAGCGTGTGCGTTTTTTTTTGCGTGCGTAATCATCGGTAAAGATACGAGTTGGGGTTTCCTGCGCGGCGTAGGATGCGCGCAAAGCGCCACCTCTGCCGTGTTCGTTCGTCGACGCGTGATGTCACGCGCGCAGTAATACACGGAACGCACGAGAGAGCGCATGGCGAGAGAGAACTGATCCGCAGAGCTGCTGCGCGAGCGAGTTGGAACTGCTTTCGATTGTTGGCGGGCGTCGCCATCTTGGCCAGTGCGAGTGGCTGTACGCGTTCCGTGAAGCAGCGGGCTTCGTGCGTATTTCGGGCGGTCGAGTCGTTACGAGTATTCCGTGCGCGCGTTTTCTCTTGTGAGCGTATCGACCTCGAGTATCTTTTTAAACGTCGTGTGAAATCCGCAAACATCCGACATGTCGGAACGGGAGGATAACGTTTACAAGGCGAAGCTCGCCGAGCAAGCGGAACGCTACGACGGTGAGTGGATATTTTTCCGGCGGAAGAGAGAGAGCGAGATTCGCGAGATCCGATCGCGCGAGGCGCGACGATGTACCACGCGAGACACGTACCCTCCTCTCCCGTGTTATTAAATTTATTATGTACGCGCGATACGCGAATTTCTTCCCCATCTCTCCGCGTCGTCTCGCGACGACACGGCGCGCGATCGCGGTCGTCCTCGCGCGTATCGCGTGTCCGCGACTCCACGACGGAGAACGACGTCCGTTCTCTCGTCCGGATCGGCGGAATAACCTTTCGCGCGACAACCTTTCCAGATAATAACCCAGAGACACGTTTTGTCTGTGTGTCCGTCGGTATCTGTCAAACTTGAACAGAGTGCGATCGCGAAATGCACACACGCCGATATATAATGAAACACCGATCGTTACGGTCTACCGGAACCGGTAGCGTTTCTTTGTGGCGGCGACGGCGGCGGCGGTGGCGGCGGCGATGGACGACATGATATCGACTCGTCGATCCTGATGAGGCCCGCCTTGCCTATCTGTCTGTCCGTCGATTCGCCTTCGTTCGCCCTATTTTGTTCGTCGGACTCTGTTTGTCCGTCCGGAATCTGTCTGTCAGAGATACGAATATTCCGCGAAGACGTACGCGAAGCACGCACGAGGAAAGTCTCACTTCCGTCATACCTGGTCGGAGAATGACGCACGCAATAGCGTACACGTTGCTAGGCGTGCTCTTGGTTAGTTCAACTTTTTTTTTTTTTTTTTTTTTTTTTTTTTTTGCCGCTCACTGCCTTGTGTTTGCATGGCAGATAAGCGACAAGTATCGCTTCTTCGTTGACGGTTCTCTCCGTCTCACTCTCTTGTTTCTTTGTGTCTCTCTGCCCAATATATACGTATCTCTCTCTCCCTCTCTCTCTCTCTCTCTCTGTCGTGACACGCATATCAGATCGCCGGCGGGTCATTAGTATGGTCAAACGAGAGAGGACACAGAAACTAATTCGCGTGCACCGGCCTTGAATTTTCATGCCGCGCAAGAGAAAATTACCGGCTCGAGTCTTCTCGGGGAAGAGAAAGAGAACAGAGAGGAAAAGAGTTTTCTTTCTCTTCTCTCTCTCCGATTTTCATCTATCTCTCTCTTCCCGCACGTAATTTGAGAATCGAGTTAGGTCTCCTAATCAATCCGCAAATATCCGCGGACTTAATGTCTAATTGTTCCAACGAGCGTTTTTCGATCTCGTCGCGCGCATCAATCGGTGTGAAAAAATCTCTCAATAATCTGTAAAGGTCCGCTTTTTGACGTAGTCGCACAGGTATAAAATGGACTCTGCGTTTCACACACGGACGTGTTGTGCCGAAGTGTGCTTTCGCTGATCTCGTTTTTGCGAGATCTCCTCTCTCGTCGTTGTGCAACTTTTTTTATTGTTTGCAAATTTTCATATTGTTCGCGAAAACGACATCCTTACGTACGGTGTGTTTTTTTATTTTTTATTTTTTTTTTTTTGCTTTTTATTGAGCGTTTCCGAGACAATTGCTGGGTTTGAACGGCCGCGTCCGATACGTTCTAAAGACATCCGATCCAATTTTTCTCCGCGTGTACTTTCGATATCGATGATTGACGGCGCGACTAACAAGCGTTAGCCAACATTCGGTATCGATTACCCACGTAGCGATAGTCTCGGTTCGCGCGTCTTTCGATGATAAAAATACGTCCGATTCGATCTTCCGTAAAGGCGGCGTGTTTGTCTATTCAGACGTGTAGCGGGAAGAGGAAGTCGAGGGACACAATATGATGCTGTGCACGGGAGAGAAAAATCGGGAAAACGCTCGAATTTCCTCGTTCTCGCGTCGCGCGTTTCGAGGTCGTGTCTTTTTTTTTTTTTTTTTTTTGCGGGATCTCACGAAAAACACCGACTGAAAATTCGTTTTCCCTCATTTTTTCGTAATGGATTATCGGGAATCCATTTATTTTCGCGCGACTTACATCCATCGCGTTTAGTTCGCAAATTTATCGTTCACAGTTTTGTCAATATTTTAGAAACTTGATTTTTACTTCGGTCTTATTACGTTAATGATAATTCGTTGAATTGAAATTTTATTGCGTTATAAAATAAATTAAGTTTTTTTTTTTTTTTTTTTTTTAATTTTAATACATAAATCTCGGCGGTTGAACAGTAGGTGCTAATTAACGAAATCTCGTTCCGCGAAATCTCTAATTGGTGGGCGTCTTGTTTCTTCTCACAGGTTGCTCCAATTAATAAATATCTTTTTTTTTTTTTTTTTTTTAATTACACACTTTTAATTGACTAAATACCAATAGTTCCAACAATTGTTTTAAAATGCAAAACTTCGAGAATTCTTTTTTTGAGGTCGTCCATCCAAAAGTGTATTGTATTTCTTATCAGAGAGATATGGCGTGAAAAATGAGCTCTAAATACTAAATGGGATTAGATCCGATAGAATTAATTACCTGCGCGCCAGAATTGCGGCCACCACGCCTTTCTTGATCACACTATTATATTCCGTAATAATGCTCTTAAGTTCGCAAAAGCTTCAGTTAACTTCAGACAAGTTGGGTTTGACACTACCTGACATTGGTGCGATTTGGTCTGATATCACAGACGATGTAACTTCTCTCAAGATGTTAAAAATCCGGAAAGAGATGTAGATGTAAATGTGTACGAGTAAATATGTGTGAGTGTGTGTGTACATGTGTATATGTATACGAGAGAGAGAGAGAGAGAGAGAGAGAGAAAAAGGGGAGAGGAAGATGGAGGGGGGCAAAAGAGTAAAAAAAAAAACGTGCGAGTTTGAAGGTGACTATAGAAAAATAAAGGAAGATAGAAAAAGAGGGTGAATCTAGTCGTGAAAAGAGCAGAAGGTGAGCGAAGGGATGAGAAGAAGCGGGCAGAATGGAGGAGAGGGTGGTTAACAGAAGGAAAGTATTGATCTGGTGGCCGCCATCCCACGTTACTGTACACCTCGACTGATATACCGTGTTCATTGTAACGACCGCTTTACGTCACATTCACAGAGAGCCCCCCTGTGAACTTGAAGTCACCGAGACTACGATCATCGGTACGCCATATCGCGATGCATTGATCCACGCATCGATCTTTCTCTCGACGCGTATTTCCCTTTGTTAAAAAAATCTCCGTTATTTACGGGTATCTCCAGTATGGCGATTCTACTAACGACAACGTATCGGTATCGTTGCGTCGCACGGTTGTTTTACAATATGTTTTTTTTTTTTTTTTTTTTTTTTTTTTTTTTTTTTTTTTTTTTTTGGCTGAAACACCACAAGTAAAACGATATTGTCATTAGTAAAGTTACAGAAACCGTAAATATATAGATATTTAGACAGAGCTCTAGCGAAGTTCTACGCTTCTTTTTCTTGTTTTGTTTCGAGAAGAGCGAAAAGAACGTGCTCTTTTTAAGCACACTCAAGATAAGGCAAAAGGCACCACAAGTTCCTCGCGCAAATGAGACCGCCAAATTTTCAGATATGCAGTTTCTCCGATTCTAATATTTTGCAAGTCACGGTTGTCGCATATATTAAATATTAAATATGTTATTAATTATATTAAATATGTTATTTTCAATATAGACAACTTTTTACACGCACACACACACACACACATTATTTATTATTTTTGTATTTATTTTTCACGATTTTTCAGAGTTTGTATATTTCTGTAATTACATGTTCAGCTAGATATTTCTTTACCTTTTTATTCGAAGAAAATTTATTTAAGTCTCCGATTTGCATGCTGTAAAAACTGTAAAAACATCTAAAGGCCAACAATCCGTGCCTCTCAGTGAATATCAGGATCGAAATATGTCGATAAATACGTATTAGTAACTTCCGTGAAAAGTTCAAGGGGCAGCGGATTAATATATACCGACGCGTTCTCGTCCCTTTTACTCGAAAGAAACTTGGCACTATCGTTTTATCTGTAATAGGCACGTTATACATTTTATAGACTGAACGTCCACGCGCTATTTAGGCGCGTCCACACGAATGATAAAGGAGTTGATTTATTAAAAAAAATCGTTTGATATTCTATTTAATTCTTCGTTGGTGGACAACAATTTAAAAAAAATTCATTAATCTAAGAAATTCTTATATCTCGCATAAATGTTTTGTATTTAGACAATTTCGTTTCACACACTTAATTTGTAAAACAAACGTCGCAATCGAGCAATTTTTATTATCTAAGAGAAAAACAAATAGTTTTTATTTTTCTTTAAGTGCGGAATTTCACAGATCGCGCAAGTGCTTTTGTAATTGCGCGTGTGTTCGTTTTAATTCAAACGGCGACAACACCTCATTACCAGACGCGCGTAAACGAACTTGAGGCTTATCTAATCTAGATGCGCAATTTTTCTTAAATTTAAATGTAAAAAAATATTGGGGACGAAGACACGTGGACATTCGGTCTCGTAGACCGTGTGATGTCGAAGAATTAACAAAGTGATCGAAAATACGTCTTAGTAATCGATCATAAGCTTCACAGTGTGAATTAAAATTGAATTATGAAATAATATTGTCTGTCGTTATTGTTTGCAGAAATGGTTGAGGCGATGAAGAAGGTAGCTTCATTGGACGTAGAACTCACCGTTGAGGAAAGAAATCTTCTTTCGGTAGCGTATAAAAATGTTATCGGCGCGAGAAGAGCCTCCTGGAGAATAATCTCGAGTATCGAACAAAAGGAGGAGAACAAGGGCGCCGAAGGAAAACTAGAGATGATACGTCAGTACCGATCGCAAGTGGAAAAAGAACTCAGAGATATTTGCGCCGATATCCTCGGCGTCTTGGATAAGCACTTGATACCGTGCGCCTCTACAGGAGAATCCAAAGTCTTCTATTATAAAATGTAAGAATCTCTTGTATATATTTTTTTTTTTCAATTTTATCTCACACAATTGTTCATCAGTTGAAAGCCAATTATTTGTGGCTGTAGCAAACTGTCAATTTAACTCAAGAAAGTTTTTTTCTTTATATTGTAATGTACTTTCAGTATTCAAAGATAATTTATATCGAAATGTTTTTTTTTAGATTTCTACTTCTTATTATGCTTTTTATGTCTCTGTCCCAGTTTGCTAAAAGAGAGTCTTGAAATAAATTTCATTTCTTGTACTTGGTGTACACAATGTTTCATTAAATCTGATATTAATGCGCGTTTTCAGGAAAGGTGATTACCATCGTTACTTGGCGGAATTTGCAATCGGTAACGACAGGAAGGAAGCGGCAGAGAATTCTCTGGTGGCGTACAAAGCGGCGAGCGACATTGCCATGACGGAGCTACCGCCGACTCACCCTATTCGTCTGGGATTAGCGCTCAACTTCTCCGTATTTTACTATGAAATCCTCAACAGTCCTGATAGAGCGTGCCGCTTAGCAAAAGCAGCCTTTGACGATGCGATCGCCGAACTGGACACGTTGTCCGAAGAGAG
This sequence comes from Pseudomyrmex gracilis, assembly GCF_002006095.1. NCBI lineage: Eukaryota > Metazoa > Arthropoda > Insecta > Hymenoptera > Formicidae > Pseudomyrmex > Pseudomyrmex gracilis. The sequence goes on from NW_018020653.1 coordinate 471,774, forward strand.
CTACAAAGATTCCACTCTTATAATGCAACTTCTCAGGGACAACCTTACTCTATGGACGTCGGATATGCAGGGAGACGGTTAGTGTCCCAGTTTCTTGCGAATGCAAAATTGTTACAGGGATGTGTTTTGATTACGCTAGAATGCGTCTCACAACTCTGTTTGCTCGTTCCGCACCCGATCAATACATAAGCGAATACCATGCGTTGTAGGGCGATCTTATTCGAATATTCTTGTCTCACGTACGTTATCTAGGGTGTTCTAACTATCACTGTCTTTTTATGCGACTTACGATCTCGGTTAAGTCTATCTATTTGAAATGAAACTTCGCGATGTTTTTTTTTTTTTTTTTATTGTGTTTTGCACGTCTCCGTTTAAAAAGATGCCTCTATTAGAAAAGAAAATTTCTATTAAGATTGAAACAACAAATGTTACAAAATTCTGTGATGTAAACAATAATAAAAATCTAGTTCTGTTTTTTGATTATTTGATACTAAAGAAGATTGCGACTTGTACAAAATTGTATATTTGTTTGAAAACTAATCGTTACACAGAATACTAAAATTGTTAAGAAACTGTATTGTTTATTTTTTTGTTTTTTATTTATGATGTTACTTTTACAATGTTTTTGTCTTACATATAATTTATAAGAAGATCAAACTGTAAATTTCGAACGTAGAATCATTGTTTTGTAATTTAGAATCCGAATCTGGCCGGCAGGGTGATAGCAGAATCGCGGCAGAGAATAGCGCTAATGAAAACGACGCCTGAACGTAGATATCCTTTTCCTAGTGTCCTTGCGGCGAACCTGTACCTGGTGAGCGACACACAATTCTTGCACATGTTATCGCGTTAAAATCAACAGAATACATGAAAACACGTCGCAAGCCAAACTCCGCTTTTAAGACTATCTCTCATTACTTTGTCTCAATCATTCTGTGTCCGTTCTTATCGTATCAAATTTGATTTCGGAGATTTATTTGCTTTAAAAGAAACTAAACACCTCGCTGTTTAGTTGTGCATTCAGAAGTAATTACTTATTAACATACCGTTTTTCTCTTCGTATTTGTTGCGCAGGTGAGGCCGAACAAAAGGAGCAACTGCAAGATGTGGAAGACCAGGACGTATCGTAACTCTAACTGTAGTGAGTGTTATCTTGCGCATATAAAACTGAGATACAAGAAAAAAACTCTTAATAACTCGTAAGCAAAAGAAAAAAAAAACCAATTCAGCAGGTGGCAGTTTGGGGTGGGAAGGGGAGACCTTTAAAAAAAAATTTGCGTGGCTCTTACAAAACACGCACTTTTTACGATTACTTCAAGACAAACAAACAACAAGCTACAAGAAAAATAACAATAAATCTTTCTCGATTGCATTACACTTTGCTACATGTACGATTGAGTTACGGAGCACGCAGAAAATACGATGCAAAAAAAAAAGAAACAAAAAGAACACGGCACACTCTGCGGCAAAGGATAGAGAGACTGCAAAGCATTTAGGAAAGGCACTTTCCAATAGCCCCGTTTTTGCGTATTGAGAGGAAACACCCACCACGTATATTTGCATGTTGCGTATATATTAGACCAAAATTACTCGCACGGATGACGTCGCACCGATGTCAATACCGGCGACGATTTGAGTAATTTCTCGATCATTTCGTCACATTAGAATTTTAATCTCCTTGATTTCTGTGAATGAGCAAATTGTGTCTTACTACACACGTTTTGCAACGGCAAAAAAAAATAGTTGCTCGACGATGCATTTGTATTTTTGCTTGCTTTTTATTATACACTTCTGCTAATCTTTTTATTCTTCTTACTTCTTCAACCTCTACCCTCTGCTCACTCCCCTTTTTCTCATTCTTCCAAACCTCGCTTCTTTTTACTGCACACGATTGTCTCGCACATAATGTATAATTGCGATACTTTTTCTCTCTCTTTCTCTTTCTCTCTCTTTCGCACATACACAAACACACACACACACACACACACACCTCTCTCACTACGGAAATAACGGAGGCGCCCCTCAATTGCCAATTGTCAATGTCAAGACAGACCTCGCTTTCGAGCTTGTACTGTTTAATAAAATATGTACTTCCGAAAACCACACGAAATCTCTGATATACGAATGTAATAATTATAGATAGTTCCTCAAAAATAATGTAAAATGCATGGTTTTTTGGCATCAGTCGAGCTGAGGAGAAGAGAACGTAGTTAATTGCCTTACCTCCTCCTCTTCCCCCCCTCTGTACCTTTTCCAAATGCAATAATAGTACCATTGTCCGACTGAGAATTGTGAACTTTCAGAAGGAGATCATGTTCGCAAAATTTTGCGACAAATAAAAAAAACAGAAAGAAAGAGAAAAAAACGAGTGTATTATCGAAGTTTCGATCGCGTATCGTCTGAATCTATTGATTTCATAATTAATTATCGCACATGTTTCGTGGATAGACGAGTGTGTCTCATCGCGTCAGCTCGACGAGCAGTGAGTCGTGATTTAAAAGGGAAAAAAAAGGAAGAAAAGCAAGAACGCAAACAAAAAAAAAAAAACAAAAAAAACAAAAAAGATTACGTTATCGTATGTGAGCCTCTTTATATTAATATTACGTTACTCACAGCAACCAAGTAAACTATCTAGCTAGTCTGTAATGTGGTTGTACGTTTTCATACGCCCGTTGTGTAAACTAATATCGATTATTGTGGTATAAGAAGTGACAGAATAAATGATTGTACCCCGACTTTTTTCCATTCGCGCGCGCGCGCACACACACATACATACACAATACATACACATACATACGCAGACATAATTTTACGCTCTATATATAAATATACATCCAATCCGCGCGGATAATTGATCCGTGTTTGTTAATCGTGGATTGAAACCGGTACAGATTTCTGGCGAATTCAAGCTTTCGTTAGTGTAAATACTATACGCGTGAGATAAAAGAATCCTATTTCGCACTTCTATCGACGGTGTACAGAGAAAGATCGGTGTCACTTCCTACTGTTCGTAGAACACGTCGAGATCCAAAATCTCGTCGAAATGATATCGAAAATGAACAAAAAAATTAAAAAAAATTGACCGGTTTCAGTTCTTCGTTGTATTATCCATTTCTCTTCGATTCGTCGTCGAGTCATTCCATCCAGTTTTATGTTGAGACATTCCATTGTTCTTGTAATAAGAAGAAATCTCTGTCGGGATCGTAGATTTACAAGTGAATAAAAAAAAAAAAAAAGAAATCCTTCCTTCACACATACAAAATCGACGAGGTAAGCTTTAGCTAAGTATTGACCATTTTAACGCATTTAAACTCTTTATCTATTAGAGCTGGAATTACCAAAATCTATTTTAAGCTCAAGCAGCTCACTCGGGTTTTCTTGCTGACTAACGACACGGAAAGAGAGAGAGAGCGAATGATTTTTATCAAAAAAGGAGATGCCGAACGAGCGCAGCGAAAGAGTGAGGCGTTTTTAATATTAGTAGCAGCAACTAAAAAGCAACATCCATCGGGAAAACGTGTGGATTGCAAGCTCCGCGCAGGAAACAAGGTAGAAAAAAAAAAAAAGAAAAAAAACAAAATTGGTGTCTATGGGGTGCTCCTGTATTTAGATGCCGGTATATGCTATACCGGTAAAATCGATAAACACCATTATGTTACAAGTAAATACGTTATAAGGAATAACTCCAAGTAATAATATCAATCGGTTCTCGTAAAGTAAGTCAGTATATATTTGCTTTGCGAAATGTAATAAGTAAAAGCGTAAAGTAAGTAGATTAAATAAAACACACAATAAAAAAAAAATAAAAATAAAATAATAATCTTGATGCGAAAGATTATATTCGAGCGACAGCAACGTGTAGAATCAACTTTAGTACATGATGTGATCGAGTCGATTAATAATCGAGAAGATTAAGTCGCGCGAAAACTACTGCGCAAGGTAAACAGAGCTCTAAATTAAGAACTGCGGAGTGAGGCGGAAAAGCTGTTCGTAGGCTGTAAAACGCACACGCGCATATACATAAATATATATATATATATATATATATATATAATATATATATATGTATATTTCAAGTACATAGCGTGTGTGTGTCTCTGTGCGGCAGAATTGTTTTTACGAAAGTTGGGTAACGTAAAACGTGTGTGTCGGGTGGCAACAAATGATGAATAATTAGCGACGATCCCCTCCCCCTCCCCGTATGTCGAGATTATTAGTCCGATCGGCCGCGCGATTCGACGACACGGGTCGACAAAATTTTGACTTTTTAGAATTTACACGGGAGTAACTGCACTTTCTCGAAGTAATTTTGTTCGCGTTCGCTGAACATTCGAATCTGACACGCGGGAGAAGCTAAATTCGAATTCAGCGGTCAACGACGATTCTGCCTCGAGAAACGCTAATTCGTTCTTAAACCCAAAAAATTTTCACGCCGACCTGTGTGTAATTAGTTTATAGGATAGACACCGTCGGAAACGATTTTTTATAGATATCGTTTTTTAAAGTGACGCAGAATTCTGTTATTTAGAAAACTTCGCGAACTTGATCAGTTTCGTTGACTCTTCTTCTTGCTTTCTTGATCAATAAACGATATGTGTTTTTGTATATCTACCTACTTTTATATATATATATATATATATACATATATATATATATATATATTTATTATATTAGCCCGGTTTATACACATACCGCGTATACAGGGAATTTAGCGATTGAATTTGAGACTGATAACAAAACGCGAACGATTCGAACAAAAAAAAAAACAAAAAACGCCACGTCACTCCGCGCCGCGTCGCGTCATCATCATCGTTTGAAGGAGAGCTAAGTTTGCGTTATTTGCGATCTAAAAAGTGCGTTCTTACGTTCTGTATTACAATCGAAATGCGAATTACACCGAATGCAAACAATCTTTTTTCTGTAAGATTACATACACACATACACACACGGAAGCTATAAATAAAATAAAATGATAAATCTATGTTTTTTTTTTTCTAATCAACATAACTTTATTGAAAACATTGTCAATTTGTTTCTTAAATATTAATAAAACTCGGCTCAGCCAAATTAGGGGAGACATTTAACAGAAGCTTAGAGGAGTCTTTTCAGTCTCTTAAATAAATAAATAAATATTATTTCATTATTTTAATCGATGTGACACGTTTCTATATATTCTGATTAAAACTTAAGGTTTCTTTTAAATTTTCTGCAACAGAGGAGGGATACGCGTGAAGAAGCGAAGAAAAAGAAGGTTTTGTTAAATTACATCACAGAATTGAGGAAACCCCGCGAAGTTTTCTTTGTACTGTATTATTATACATCGAAATAAATTTTAATCAATCACGGAATGCGACTGGCTGTGCGCGAATTTTTCCTGTTTCTCCTTGCCGAAATCGCGGAAGCTACTTGATGCGGATAAGAGTCTTCTCGGTTTGTTCAAATCCACTTGTCGCAAGATTCGCTCGAGATTGCCTTCCGAGCTCGTTAGAATCGGCGAAAGACTGATAGGCGATGCGGTTCGGGTTTTTATAACTCGGCCACTCCTCGGCGACTTTCCCGTTGGATCGTTAGATCGACGTTTGGCGGATCTCAGTTTTACGTTACGCAGCATTTCCAGAGACACGACCGGACCTTTCGAGTTTGATACGATGCTTCGTCTGTTATCCTGAAACGTAATGTTTGTATTATTACAAATAAAGATGTATAAAAAATGTGATTGAGAGAATACCGTGGATGGAGCCTTCTTCAGAGTTACTTTTAAAAGATCGTCAACGGTGATACTTGGCCTATTGAACAACGGCGTCGAACATTTTCTCGTGGGCGTTTTGCTTTTGTTTTTCTTACTGCTATTGGGAGTCGTCGGTTGTGTTCGTGGTAACGCGGTCTGCAAAGCGGCTGAAGGAAAAGGGGGAGGAGGTGGCGGTAATAACGTTGATTCCAAATTAAGCGAAGGAAGTGACGGAGTCGGTGGAAGAGTCAGTCGAGGTGGAGAAGAAGAGCTTAAAGGACACAAAGAAAATGGGGTAGGTGGTCGAGTGTATTTCAATCGATCTTCCTCCAGTGTTTTACGCAATTGCTTCAGCTCTTGTGTCAGCGCCATATCGTTCTCAATCATTTTTTTACTGGTTTCATTGATGACTTTAATTTGAGCTGTCAGATCGTTAAGAGTGGTTTCAGTACACATTCGCATCTACATGCATCGAAGAAAATTATTATTATCCAGTGCATTTTTGAAAGGTCTAACAACTGATGTTGTGGTTTTGTTGTTTTTTTTTTGTAAAAAAGAGAAAGCGTTCAAAATACATCGTTAAAAATTATCTGTTACTTTTACCTGAACAAACTCCGCCGAAAGTCTTGTTACTTTCTCCGACACCTCGCATAATATTTTCTCATTTTCAGAGTGCATGGTCTTTACTAATCGGTCCAATTTCTTTATTTGAGAAGTTTGTGTTAGGAAAATCATCTTTTTCAGTTTCGCATAACTCTGAAAGAGAGAAAGTAATATCACAATTATCTGAAATAAATAAAGCATTTATTTGCATAAATAAATAACTATAACACGTTCTCATAAAATTATTGTTTTACAAGATGATGATTCTTTTTTTGTGCGACTTCAGACTGATTTGACAAAACTTACGATTTTTAGCCAATGCGACAGCTTTTTTTTCAGCCAGATGCAGAGAGTGATCAACCACCCGAATATCGCGCGACTCAAGTTTCTTCGCCAGGATGTGCGGTCTTCGGAGTTATCTTGTAGCATCGCACTGCTTTGTAGCGTTTGATCATAATTGTCATAATCTATCTGAATTGTTCAAAAACAAAAACAAATTCTTGATACGGAACAAGAACACTACAATACGCGCCTTACAAGAATTGCGTGCAATTAAGAAGAAAACAAAACTGTTTTTTTTTTTAAGAGATCTGTCTGCTATACCAACCGAACACAAGTTTAAAGTTTTGTTGTCACATTTATTGTTTTGGCATATAAACGATTTTTCCAAAACAAAAGAAAATAGTCAAAGGATTGGAAAAACATTACCTCGTGTAAAGAGAACTTGTCGGAATCAGAAACTGTTGGCAGATCAACGTCAAAATTGGACGTTGTTATTGTTGACTCCGCGATACAATTTTCCCAACACGTATGGCTGCGCGATGGCGAATTCAACGAAAACGAGCGTACTTTGCTCTTCTTCTCCTCCGGTAATAAATCTGTAATTTTACGAGCCGCCGGTTGTCTCTGATATCTTTCTGCCGTTTCATGTTCTTCAAACGTCAGGATTGTTGGCCAACGTTTTGTCGGCAACACCGATCTGCGAGGCGTCATGAGTCTGTGGTGAATCCTGTCACTTTTTTCTAATTCTTGTCGAATCGATTCTTCGTCGAGTTTCTGATTTTCGTTTATCAGCAAAGACGAAACGTCGACATCGCAATTGTCCGTTGAATTCTTATAATCATTCGACAAATACATGCAGAACATAGACGACAAGAACGTTAACACGGAGAATTTCGAACTGTCCATGAACTTTTTTTATTTGAATAGCGAAGATTCACCGCGTTCTGTATTTTTATCCCTAAGTCTTTTTGCTTACTCGTCGTTGGATACGCGAAGAACTTGCAAAATTCACCGGGTTCGCAATTACACGTTCACAAATCGTTTCGTAAGCGGTGTCGAATTCCTTCTTGTTTAGATCCTTGTTCGGTTATTACCGGCGGTACTGAAAATCTGTAGATTCACGTCACGTGTACTATAGACTTTTAAGTATTGCCAATAACCGAAAAGGACCTTGAGTCAGCGGCACACGATGCTTTTTTTGCGTGCCGTGCTCTGACATAGATTTCAAACAAAATATGGATTAGAAAAGCGTCGCAGCTTCTGCAAACAGAACGCGTGATAAGAAACAACACACGGTTCTTACGTATTAGAATCTGTGTATTTTTCTGTATATAATTATGAGACAATGCGTGTTTCTATTTGACAATTTCTCACTTTTTTATAAATTTTTTTTACATAATATATGCGCGGATATATATATATATTATTTGATAATATTCCATATATTTGAGCTGCTACAACGTTCTGATATATATTCCTAGATTTTTACATGCTTTTCATACTCGGGAAATGTCATTTTAATTGTTGTAACAATTTATTTGTAATAATTGCAAGGCGAGCAACAAATATTGGGCAATTCTTTCATATAATTCAACTTTTATCTAGTTAAGTCAAACAGATTTCACTTCTTGTTTACGAAGTCTTCACCCTTCTGAATATTTTTCTGGAGCTCCGGAATCGCGGCGTCCAATAGTTTTTGCTCGAAACTGCTCAGTTTGCCATAGCCCAAGTTCTTTTCGACTCCGTTTTTCTGAAATTTAAAATACATTTGTCTCGATAAACGTTTAATTTCTTATTAATTTACCTACTTAGAAAGACACAATTTATCGTTCATAGAAGAAAAATTGACTTTCACATACTCTCTTATCCTTAAATTTTACTTACGCCCAAAAGCACCGGCGTGGAGAAGTATTTGGCGTTGGTAACGTTGGACTTAACATATGAGCATTCAACAATACCACTTTCTCCATTTAGCGCTCTGAGTAACGAAATACCAAAACGTGCACCAGCATAAGCCATAGACAAGGTTGCAGATCCGGTGCCTGCCTTTGCCTTAACAACCTCGGTACCGGCTTCTTGAATTCTTTCAGTGAGCGCTTTCAACTTGTCGTCCGGGAAGGAAACCGACGGTGTGCACTGCGAGATCACTGGAATAATAGTAATGCCGCTGTGTCCACCGATAACTGGAACGTTTGTTTTCTGCGGATCCTGGCCCTAAAGATTCATATTGCAACATTTTTTCTTAGTCTTTCTATTCTAATAAGTTAGATAGCTAAGCGTACGAAAACTATATAGTAGGCTTTAATAACCTTTGCCTCCGCAACGAACGTGTTGGCTCTGACGATATCCAAAGTAGTTACTCCGAACACGCGATTAGGATCGTACACACCTGCTTTCTGCAACACTTCGCTTGCGATTGGTACTGTGCTATTTACAGGATTTGAGATGATTGCCACCAATGCTTTTGGTGCAGCTTTAGCCATCGCAGCGACAAGATCCCGAACAATGGAGGCATTTGTATTGAAAAGATCGTCACGAGTCATACCCGGCTTGCGTGGCACACCGGCAGGTATGATAACAACCTGACAGATAAAACGATTACATAATAATTAATTAATAATACATGAAAAACGCAAAAAATTCAATTTTACTTTAAAAAATATAGCCACAATTTAAATTTAAAAAAATTAGTAGTTATATCAACTATTTGTGACAGTGTGACACATTTCTGAAGTACCTGACAGCCTTTAAGACAATCATGAAGTTGATCCGGACCGGTGTAAGCTTTGACTTTCGAGGCCGTATCAATGTGCGAGAGGTCGGCCGCAACACCTGGTGTATTCACGACATCGTAGAGCGACAATTCGGTGATAAGAGGCGATTGCTTCAAGAGCAGCGACAACGGCTGGCCAATGCCACCGCTAGCTCCCAAAACAGCTACTTTACCATCACGCTACGGAAAAATATCAAAATCAATCATATTACGGAATTAAATACCACAAATTTTTCAAATTTGAAACTTTATTACATTTCAGCGCATGCGTATCTAACTACTGTACATATGATATTCGGAGTTGCATAATAGGAGGATCCAATCGTAATTACACGTCGTTCTCTGATTACGCACGAAAAATTCCACTCCCAATTTAAAGAAATCGTATCATACATTTTTGACAACAAGTCATCAATCGAGAAATACAGAATAATTACAGAATAATCTTATGTGACGGTAGTGTCATATATTTCTAACGACTTCGCGATCCGATAATGAATGTGCACTACTACGTAAATGGAAAAATATTATCTTATGTTTAATCTAAAAAAACATGCAGATATGTACGAGTGTAATAGATATCGATATGTTCTTATATAAATAAATTGAAGGTTTTTTTTACAGAGACAACAACCGTATAATATTCTATTACCATATAATATAGTATTATAGTATTATATTGCACTTTTTTATATCGAAACACGTAGGATGAGATAATTTCTTTCTTCCTCTCTCTGTCTCTGTGTCTTTCTTACCTTAGCACTAGTCGATAACTGTTTTGCTCCTTGCTGAGCGCCATTTATGATAGGCCTGAAAAATCGTGGCAGCATACTGATGGTAGCAGACATGAATGACTACTGAATAATCAAAACGTCTTTGCGAGAAAACACGCAAGTGAATAACCAGAAAGCACTTGTGACCTTCGCGGCCTACCAGGGGTTACAGATTTCTCTTGCTGTTCGATTGCACAGCGTCCGCAGTGCCATCTGTAAAAGACAGGCGATGGCTGAAGTAGTTATTTAAGAAAAGTACGCTCATTGGAGAAAATACACAACACAGTTTCGCATAATTCAAATCCGCCAATTCTCTTTTCAGGATGGAGATAACAATAGAGAGATTATTGTACAACCATAGTATTGCAATATGTAACATTTATTAATGTACAATATTACGACAATTTGAAATGAGAAAAAAAATTATTTTTTATTAACCTTCCTAATTGATGCTCCATTTTACAGACAGCTTCTTTTAGTATGATTTATATTTCTATTTTATCTAATTCAAAGCCGCGAGACATTTTATGACTTTGCAGCAAGACCTTCAAGATCTTTGATGCACTGTTGGAGAGTTGCTTTCTCTTGCTCAGGAGTGATGGCTTTTAATACCCCATCCACAATCCATTGAACCATGTGTTTTTGCGCAAGTCTGCGCTCAAGATTTTGTATTTGAACTTGGTAGTCAAGACGCCTCTTTATCTATAAACAAAATCTTTATTCTATAAACAGAAAGTAACACAAATGTGATTACGTTTTATGGTGTATTTTTTTAAATTTTATTTTATATATATATGCATAATGTGTGTGTAAGAAATATATTATACCTCTTGGTAAACCTGAGCCAAGCGTTCTCTGTAAATTGCTTCCAATTGTATCTTAACATTCTCTTTCTTAATGTCAAATATCATTTTTTGTCCATCTAAACCGAGCTGTTCTTTTTTCTCATTCTCAATAACTTCTTCGTATGCAGCTATTTCACTGTTTCTCGATTCATTAAGCTCAGCCTCGTATTCATCTATTTTTTTGTCCAAAAACTCTGCTGTCTTTGGACCAAATTTCTTCACAACAAATACACATATTATAAACAAAGAGATGCCGTTATAAAATTCATGTTCCATAACATAAATTTCCTTAGAACACAAATAAGTGCCCACGGTCACAGCAAAAGCATATGGTCCTGAAAAAAGTAAAACATTTCTATTTTTGACACTAAAACTTTGCACGAAGATTTATCTTACTTTGTATATTATTTCTCTTAAACTTTTATATTTGATAATTTTGATGTAGTAATCATTGCAGTACGTGCAAAAACTTATTGAATCTGGTATTGTAGAGATTGGTTAGACATATAAATAAAGTCAATAGATCTGATTCTTATAATAAACATGATTGTGTACCTGATGCACCAGTTTTAGGATAAAAAGCCTGAAACCATTCCTCAGGTATAAATCCATGTCTTACTGGAGATGGATCAATCAACCGTTTAGGACGAGGAGGACTTGCTGCCGCGGAAGAAGCACTTTGCGTTCCACATATAGCTATGGGTAGCTGTGCTGTAATAAAAGACATAATTCTTAATATAACAATGGCGTATGTTTAAGATACAAAAATAAGAATACGTACTAAAAACTAATCAAATAAACGGAAAAGAAAGAGAAGAAGAATCTTAAATATTTATTGTAATAATACATAACCAAACAATACACAATAGTGTCATTTCACGCTTTCGAGTGGTTTAACCTTAGATTTATATCAATCTATAAATAATTCTTTTTCTGATAGAATATATATAAATAGTACGAGATACACTGTGAGAAACAAAAACAGGTGTATCGAGAAATGTCATTACATAATGGCAGAAGATTGATAATTAACCAAGTTTCTTGCGAGATGAATTAAACTTCGCTTAAAATTAAAAAGATTACACAATTGTTTACCATTACGAAGAGCCAATCTCGACAACATTTTTTTTACCAAACGCCGACCACTTGCAATTGCTCGCTTGCAGCAGCGAACTGTTGTGAAAAGTAGTACTATCAATAGGCAGCAACGAAAGAGACCATGATGTAAGAACAAGGTTGTATCATTCCCGAGAGATGCGCACAGTGTTCGACCAATCAGAAATTGCTTCAAGTGTATTCATGTTTTAATAAGGCCTGTTCTACAATACAGTCGTAAGCCGTAAAAAATTGACCAATCACAATCGATTATTCTTCTGTAATTAGTCTGTGATTGGTCAATTTCTTACGACTTACAGCTTACGACTGTATTGTAGAACAGGCCTAATATATTTATATTTGTATTACTTTTGGAATTTTTGTTATTTTAATTTTACAGCAACAGATCTAAGATTTTTTTATGCAAAATTTCATTAATTTTCTGTAATTAATATGAGAAGATATAAGCATTTTTCGCTAAAAGTTTAAGCGAGAAATGCGACCGCTACGACCGCGCTAAATTTCAAATGTATTACCAGGATCACAGAAAGTGACAAGAGCTCTTTTACCGGAGAGAAGATGTGAACCGACTCTGTCGATAACTTAGACGTATCAGGAAAGTATAAAGTTGAAGTAAGTGGCGCTAAGTATCTGTGCCGGTAATATTTATATGTCGGTGAATTCCAGCGGATAAATTCAACTTTCGTACCGGGATCGCAGAAAGTGACAAGAGCTTTACCGGGAGAGAGGTGAACTGACTCAGCCGATATTTTCGCCGTGTTAAAAGACTATATAAGTGACGTTCATCACGAGAAGACGGAACGACGCGACTTTTAACTCTTATTATTAACAGGAATGTAGAATGTGACAAGAGATTTACAGAGATATACACTCGATTCAATTGGAGAAGAGAATTTTACCGCGCATAGGGGAAAAAAAGCGGGCAAAGTAGGGATAGCGTTGCGTGCGGGATTGGTGGAACACTTGCCGACAGCCAATGGCTGTGAAGTAAGAAGACTTTTTGGTAGAGAAGGTGCGCGAAACGGACGAGTATTTGTTCGTCGAAATTCTCTTCTCTGATTGACTCGAGTGTAGAATTCTCGTAAGTGGTTTGAGTTTTTGGCTAAAAATACTCCGATTTAGCAAAGATTCAAACTAAAAAATGGAAATATAAATTAATTCAGTTCGATTGCTTTCAGGCATCTTTTTAGTAAAAAGAAACTTTAAATCCGAGAGCATACGTATGTATACGTACTAAGATTTGTTCTGTTTGAACTGTGCACTGGAATTGCGCTAAGTTGCTACACTCTGTTGAAATATTTACGTACGTATATTTCTAGAACACAATGGCCACGTTCAGCAGACTGAACAGATCAGTGAACGCTTACGGCCGATTTCTTCATACCTCTCGATAGCTATCCTCTGGATAAATTTTTCTGCAAACCAATAAGGAGAACCAATTTTGGGAGATATCTTCTAGATAAAGTTATCGAAAACTTATCTAGAAGTGAAAAAATTGGCTGTAAGCGCTCACTGATCTGCTCACGGCCGATTTCTTCATACCTCTCGATAGCTATCCTCTGGATAAATTTTTCTGCGAACCAATAAGGAGAACCAATTTTGGGAGATAACTTCTAGATAAAGTTATCGAAAACTTATCTAGAAGTAAAAAAAGGGGCTGTCAGTCTGCTGAACATGGTCAATGGTTGCTTTCCTTTTAGGAAAGACTTATACAGTCGACACAAGAGTCATTCTGTCTTTGTTTCTCGCTGAATACTGAACGAAGACAGACAGTCAATGTTTTCAATTCTAGATAAGTTTTCGATAACTTTATCTAGAAGATATCTCCCGAAATTGGTTCTCCTTATTGGTTCTCAGAGAAATTTATCCAGAGGATAGCTATCGGAAGGATGAAGAAATCGGCCGAGAATGACTTTTGTGTCGATTGTCTCCTAAAAAGAAAGCAGCCAATATTAGAATATTATCTTGTGCAATAAACAGAAAGTATACATCAACATCGCATCGTAAACGTGTGCAAATGACTGATTAAGATAAATTATTCACTTTTATAAAAAGAAAAAAGCAGTCAGTATTTACTTTTACTTATTTTGTACAATTTGTTTGATAATTTACAACAATTGAAATATTCATGACACTATTTGTACATCCAGGTGTGACAATAATCATTCTTACATTTATTAATAAATGATTTTTATGATGCTACATGCGTGTTTGAAATCGCTGATTATAAATATGGTCTGTCAGGTTTCGTCTTTTTTGCTTTTTTGTCTCTACTTCTATTGAACCATCTGTGTTTGGTGGTATATGTAATCTTTGCTAATTCATCCACGACTTCGTCGTTGGTCTTCTTCCAAAAAACCTGTTCAACGTCTTTATCCCCAATAGACAACACAGAAGTGTCAATTTTCTCCTCGGGCAAAGGTAAAGAACACTCGTAAGGAAACTGTTTCTTCGGATGCCAACAAATTACCATATCATTGTCTTCTGTAAATATTACCGCTTCCGAGGGTAAAGTACTGTATTTGCTGTATCTACAGGTTACAGCAGCAGACATACAGGTTCGAATTGTACGTAACATAGGATTCATCTAGTTGTAAGAAAAAAAGAAATCACTCATTCTGATACAATATTAATTTCTTAGGAAACTATGTTCGGTCGATATATAATTGAAGGAGATTTCAGTCCATACCTTGATATATGTTCCAATTTTATTTTTATTCGTATTGTTTTGAAAAACAGATGTTCAACAAATCTGAATTATCCTAACCTTACTCGTTTACAAACTCCGTTCTTCGTCGACCGCACTGAAGTTCCAAACACTTCTCTCATTAGGTCTGTTCTTTTTCCATACTTTGGCCGCACTATAGTTCACAGTCTATCTTTTTTTATCTATATTAAAAAAGGAAAAAGATAGACTGTGAACTAGTGCAGCCAAAGTATGGAAAAAGAACAGACCTATTGAACTCGGTGCAGACGAATTTTACAAGTTTCCGTTCACGAGCGCCGCAATGGGTGCGTTCAGACAACTCAACAGTTGCACAACGGTTGAGAGATAATCACTTCTGATTGGATCATACTTTTGGAAAGCAGTAGATTTTGAAGAATAGTCCTATCATAAGTGATGATCTCTCAACCGTTGAGTTATCTGAACGCACCCAATGTCCACGTTTTATACATTCCAGTAGAATAGAAATGCTACCAATCACAGACCAGCATTCTCTCAAGTTACATTTGAGAACTGCTGGCCTGTGATTGGTCAATGTTTACGTTTCGGATGCGTCTTAACAATCGAATCGAATCTGTGACACGTCGATTCGACATTTCGATTCTCGAAATACTACGCGCGATATATTCGGAAAATTGGCAAACAGAAATGGCGCGACGCGGAGTACTCGCAACTACAGCAAACGAATGTCGTCTCACATTTGTCGCGCTGGTCATGTTAATCGCGAGAAACAAAGTGTCGTGCGTGCGCGTCACACGGTTTCGCACGCGTATAAAGAAAAAAAAAAAAAAAACAGAAACGTAAAAACACGGAACAGAGTGAAAACTAATTCGGTGCAACAAGTGTTACTACACAATGGAGAACTGGAGAAAATCCAGGACTTGTTGGTAATAAGCGGCATCAGAACTTTTCTCCGACGGCAACCGAGCAATTACATCTACGGAACGGGTATGTAAAATAAATTCCAGCTCTGTTAGAAACAATAGCGGTTTAATCATCCTATCTTAGTATCAATGTAGTCAAATATATTATATGCGTGTACTATATGCATGTACATAACACGCGTTTCATATACAAAATCACATAAAAAAATGTATGAAAATTTTCTAAAACTTCTTTTAATATGTATAAAGTGTTTTTTTTTTTTTAAATAACATTAGAAATTGTATATTAAAATTTTAAACAAGACTCGATATAATTTATCAATTTTATAAAGAAATTAGTTTTTTTTTTTTTTTTTCCGTCAAGTTTATACATATCGTGTGTGTATATACTCGCAACACTTTTTATGTCGTAAATTTCAAAGTAGCGGAGCAGGTTGGTAATCAATTTGTATTGCCGACATCGATGTGTGTACGTGTGTGAAGGACACTTGTGTGTGTTAGACACATATATGGTTTTGCTTAAAAAAAAAAAAAAAACTCACGACAGGGAGCTCAGAACCAGAAAAGCTCGAACAATTGTAAATGAAAAACCGGTGATGCCAAAAAAAGCGGAGCGAAATTTGCGAGCCAACCTGGGCGCAGCTTTCTACCGTTAGATTTTCGAGTCGCAGACCAGCTGCTCGGTGGGGTCGTGTGCTTCGGGATACACCAAGGGAAACAAAATACAATGTGAAGCACACAATGGGAGTTGTCACGCAGTCACGCAATTTCGTGAAACTGCCTCGAAACTGGTTCGAATTAACAATTAAATAGCTTAACGTGGAATATTACTTAAATAATTTACGCTTTCGTATGTACACATCGCACTCACGTGCCGTTCTCCTCGCTATAACTGCGTTAGGAGAGAGTCGCTTCTTAAAAAAAAGTACGCAGTATTGGCACGCACACATACATAGATACGGCGCGATTATCGCGATCGCGTTTAGCTTTATAAATTGCTTCCTCAACAATATAAAATTGTCGACATCGTCATCATTTTTAATGCTGATCTTCATTCTTTCCTTCGTCCTTAAGACGACGTCCTTGCGCATGGCACCTGGGATTCAGAATTTAGAAAGCAGCGGCTTCTGCGACTTTCTCTCTCGCTCATCATTATCCTGCTACTAAGTTTGGCGAATAAAATCTTTGAACGTTTACACAGGTTCGAAAAGCACACAATCTTCTTCTGGTTCTCACACTTCCACACCGAGAACTCTGTCGACGACGTATTCGTACCTTTTTGGCTCTTCATTGCCATTTGTCTCGGTGGATTTTGAAGTTTCGCTATTCTCGCAGTTCTCTGAAGTTTGCGCATTTGACTCTACTTCCGAACGACTTTTAGCGTTAACGGACTTATCAGCATTGTTGATTTCTTCCTCATTGATGCTCGTAGCAACACATGTGTTCTGATCCGAGGTGTCGCTTCTCTGTAAAGTAGACAAGGCGTTTCCACCGGGAACACTGTTTGGCCGCGTTGTCAAATTCGTGATGCTGTGACCGCTGATAACAGGCTCGGACGCGTATCTTCTGTGAGTGTGCAATGTCGTAGCACATGTACTATCGGTCCCGAGATCGTCAGGCGGTAGAACAGGAACATTCAGATTCACCCTCGTAAAGAAGGACATTTTTTCTCTAGAAAAAAATAGAAATATTCTTTGAAATGAAATTATTTTCTTCGATTTAATTCTTTATTCTCAGCTCTCAAGAGAGAGAGAAAGAGAGCTGAGTTTTAAAGAGTCTAATGCGACTTGTAATATTTCGAATAGAGATTAAAGTGTCAATTTCAAATAAATAAAGGCAGAACTACGGTCACTTACTTGAAAGAGATTATGTCGGGCTTTCCTTTCCCGGCCTTTGTTTTTCTTAGTTTATAAATTTCCTTCGAAGTTTTCTTCAGCATTTTCTCTACTTTCTTTTCCTCGGCGCTCTTGCCGTTTCTACCACTTTCGGCTTGCGCCATTAGATTTTGAAACTTCTGATCTTCAAGCAACCAAGACGCTAGATCGGTGTCACCTTTCTCGCGCGCTTGTTCCAATCGTTGTTTCAGTTCTCGTAACCTACAAAGCTCGTCTTGAAGATTGTTCAGCCTAGCGTGCTGCGCTTGAAGATCTAATTCGAGATCCAGTGACGTTCTCGCTGTGGACGGCAAGTGAGACTTCTTTGATGTGGCTTTGTAACTGAGAGCAGATGACGGCCGACGCCATCGTAAAGAACGTCTTTCCACAGAATTCCTTTGGAAAGGCCCGCCCCTACGATAAAGCGGCATGCTGCTATCGCTATCGCTGCGATTGAGCTGCACGAAAAATATAAAGAAGAAATAAATAGACAAGAATAAAAACGGTAACACACACACATCCTATGACACAAATAATAATACATAAAACGGCAAACATTTTTTAAATGAAAACTTACGCGGCAGATGTAATGATTTTTGCTGACGGCCGCACTCGGCGAAAACGTCTGACTTCTCTTAATTACAATGGTGTTCTTATCGTCATGAATAGCACCGGGCATAACACCAGCCGCGGATAACTTTCTTTGCTTGCCTTGCTCCGGAATAAACACGCACTCGGTGTTTGTTTCTTTGTCTTGCGTTTGTCTCGTTTCCTCATTTTCTTCATCTTCCTGTTGCATGAAAAATTGAGAATCTTCATGAATTAATCGAAAAATATTGCTGAAGAAAATTCAAAACTCTTGTATCTCTGTTATTCACGATATATGTAAAAGCGAATTTATAATGGGGCATTTAACGATCGATATAATCGGAAAAACATAAATTTACCTCGTTCTCCAAAAGATCCTCCAGTCCACTGTTGTCTGTCACAAACTCTACAATAATACCCTCCTCACTGTCACTATCCTCGCTTCTGCTTTCGCTACCTCCACCACCGCCTCCGTCTTCCTCTTCCTCCTCCTCTTCCTCCTCTTCTTCTGGACTATCCAAACAATTTGCCAGTTCCTCCAGTCTCAGAGTCACGGCAGTCTGCAGCTCGTCGCATCCTTGATTCCTCGTCAAGGTGGAGGTCTGAGAGCTAATTATCGTGCTCTCGTCGCTACTTTCCTCTTTCGTATTTTGCACGCTTCGATAAACCGAAATATCAGATTCTTGTTTGTCGTGTTTTGCTTGTTTCATGGTGCTCGCAGTAATGCCGACGTTAATACTTGGACTGTCAGATGGTTGCATAAAACGGAAGGAGAGTATATTGTACCATTTTACACTAGGAAATTCTGGACTGAAGTCTGCTAATGAGACTTGAGCAGAACCCTGTAATCAAATCAATAATGCGATTGTTGAGAATAACTTGTTGTATATTATTGTTTTTTTTTTTTTTTTTTTTTTTTTTTTCGTAATATTATTTGTCTTATTACCAGGCATTTCTCGGCTTCGGTGCACCAGAGTGTGACTTGCAGTGTCTTCGTGTATAGCTTGTTGAGCGGCACAACAATCGAAAACGTTTCGCCGAAAGCTGGTTTTCGTAAATCTCCAACTGATTTTGTGCAACACGTGTGATTGACAAACGGTTGCATTGGCAGTAAAGCAGCTTTAATGTATCTGAAATGACAAAATTAAGAAAAATATTATTTTTTTTTCATATAGAGAAGATGTACACATATATTGGTATTTATCAATTGAGATAATCACACTTTTCCGGTCGCAAATTAAAACGCTTGTTAATCTTAGAAAGAAAAAAAAATAGAAAAAGAAAGAAACAATAACAGTACGAACAAAAAAAGTTGGAGATTTTATTTTACTCACACTTGCGCGTTATTGGGTATGGAAAGCGCGGCCAGATTTCTCGCGCGTTCGATGCCAACATGAAGCAATCCATCGCTCTTTGAATACCTGATATGAACGTAACACATTACAGATAACATGATGTGTGTAATACATTAAAGATAATCAAATTAAGATAGATCTTAAAGTCGATTGCATAATGCAATCAAGACAAATGAAAAAAAAACGTACCTTAATTTGATTTGCACTTGTGCCGTTTCTAAACTCATTTCGCCGGGAAGCGAATCTACGTCGGACATTAGGCCAGACAATCTCTTTCGATTGGATGCCTCAAACACACCCGAATCCCCAGCAACACTTTCATCAGAAACTGCGGCGGACACAGATCTAGTGTTAGTACCGGAGCTGCTAGCTCTCGATCTAATTCCAGTCGGCGGCGGCGTCTCACTAATCGGTGATAAAGGCAACGGCTCCTGCGGCGTTAATGGTGCCTGCTGCATCTGAAGCTGTAGCTGCATGCCGGTCGCGCCAGGCCTGCCCAAGCCGTTGCCTTGAGACATGTTGTTTGATTGCAGCTGGATCGGTGGATGAGGACCGACGACAAGTTTCAGGCGATCTTGCAAATTAGAAGTTGAACACAACTGTTCTTGTACTGCTCCCTGTTGCTGACTGAGCCTGAGCTCTGCCAAACGGTCTTCCAATTGATTTCCGTCCAGATGCGACGTAACAGCACTACTACTTAAGGCCGCCGATGTCGCTGCTGCCATTGCAGCCGCTCTTTGATGCTGTTTTCTCTGTAGTTCTACTTGTTCATAGGCAGGTGGTGGACCCACCGATGCGTTCTCGTGCAGCGGCGACACCGGGGGACTCACGCTCGACAGACTCGATCTCGGCGAGAGACTCGGCTGAGATCTGCCGGGCGAGGGAGTACTGACGAGAGTGCTCTGTTCATTGCGCACTAATCTTTCAAAACGTAATCGTAAATCCACCATATCGACTGTTCGCTCTTGTTGCGAACTAGTTGATCCTAGATATTGTGGACCGCCGTAAATATCCGTGAAACTTAATCCGGAGCTGAGGGATCCTTTGCTGCTGGTCGTGCTAAGACTACCGAGGCTGGAACTACTGCTTACCGACAACGTACTGGCACTGAGAGTCTTTAATTGTCCTTCCAGCGTTGCCATCGAGCGTAAAGCATCCCTGAGTTGTTGCAGCAACAGCTGCTTCTCCTCATGCAAGCGAACACGATCGGTAATAGTTTTGTTCGATAACTCGAGCGCGTTATTCAAGTCTTGTTCGAGTTTTCGAATCTCGCACTGAATCTTCTTCATATCCTGTTGCGTTCGTGTGCGCGGCGTAATGCTTCGTAGCTCTCTTAGCAATTGCTCTTTTTCTTGGAACAACAACAACTTGTCCTTATCACTCTCGGATTGATCAGGCGTGACCTTCTCTTCGAGATCTGCTAATTGCTGCTGAATGTCCTGAATCCGCTTTCGCGCTTCGTCGTACTGTAGCCTCATACGCGCCATTTCGGCTAGTCGAGTACCAATCGGTACGAGCTCACCCGAGAGATCGGTTTGCGAAGCCGTGCTGAGCTTTTCCTGCGGCAAACTGAGCGTACTGGCTTCCGGACTGCCTTCGCATAGTTGCAGCCTTGTCAATTCATCCTTGAGCTGCGCTAGCGACTGCATCAGTTCAGCTTTTTCCTTCTCTCCGGAGCTTAGGGACTTCTGAATGTTGCGGAGTTCCGTCATAATCGCCTGTGCTTCCGTGATATTGTAACAACCACTATGATGGCCGCTCAATTTTTGTTCCACACTGATGAAAAAAACCAAACAAATAACTATATTCTCAAATAAGTAAATGTGTGTGTGTGTGTGCACGTATATAACTATATGAATATTATAATCAACTAAAGTGCGATATACATTACAATAAAAAAAAAAAAATTTACTTTCAGCACAAATTGCAAAAAGTACCAACACGTTTTTATCTTTGGCTTGCACGTGCGCGAAAACACAAACTCGAGAGAATGCAAAAAACCATGGCCCTACAGATAATTTAGAATATTTTTAATTTAAAAGTTTTCAGGTTAAACAATTTTCTCTCAACGCTCTTACATTATACAAATCTATAAATCTAACGTTTTTAAATATTTTGTCGCATTAAAATTAGATGCACTCTCTATCGTCTAATGTTTAATGTATGGTACCTGGCAAGAGTATCCACGCCTCGTTGCGTGCAGCTCATCTCCGCTCGAATCTGCTCGAGTTCTCGCTTTAATCGAGAAACTCGACTTCTGGCAAGTGCCACGTCGGATTTAAGTAGGTCAGGGTCGTATTTAGTACTCAAAGAACTCGAGCTGGAACACACTGTAAATTACAAATGTTCAGTACACTTTTGACGATCTATAATCCACTTACGTGCTCGTTACGATCTATTCAGATTAAACGTTCGTGTAAAATCATGGATATATAAGTCGTGTATAAAATCAAAAAAAGTCTCTCAATTATAATCAATTTTTAAACTTTATAACACAAAATATGTTGTGTGTGCAATTTTTTAATTCCAACAACAAAATTACAACAGAATTGACGTGAAATACCTATGAAATAGATGCTTATACACCACAGACACAGTTTACAGAAGCGAAGTTAAATTGTTATAAAGTGTTTAACAATAATATAAGATAAAATTCGCTCTTTGTCGAATAACACTTACAACTTGTGCGTGACGCACCAAGGGTGGTTAAGGCGTTATTCAAGTGATTGTACTCATCCTGTGCCAGACAGAGTCTTTGTTGTTTTACGTCATAGATCTCCTTCTTCGCCTAGAAAAAACACAAGAGTGATCTTTTTTTTTTAAATACGAATCTCACGTCACACGTGCAACGATTTCTTAAAAAAGTAGTTCATGTAGTATAAAATTCACATTAAACACATGTCAAATTCCATAAGTGACAAAACATCATTTTTGATGCATTTTTGATACATAAGATAAACTGAAGATTTTCATGCAAGTCAAATTGACTATACGATGTGAAAAGGATAAATGTTTGAAATAATTTGAGAGCAACCTGTCGTATAGACGATTCGATAAATAATACGTATCGCAAAACAAATTCTTCAAGATTTCCTACACACACGTACGCAGAGAAAGAGAGAGAAAATTACTGCATTCCCAATGTAGAAAGAACAGCATGATTTTTTGTATGCAATAAACGCATTCCGACAAATTGGAACTATAACACCTAAGATTCCCACTGACAACAAGACGTAAAAATGCTATCACAGTATCGAATACCTGCTAACACAACTGCATTTTCTTGCAAAAGAAATAAACATTTACAGCTTTAACGTCTTGACGAGAGAGATAAAATTTCGCCGATTATTTCCTAAAAAAGCTGTAAATTATAAACTTCACGTATATACGTTTACGACGAAAAACACCAGAGATACAAGTGGTTGATCACACAGATTCCGTTTTTTTTTTTTTTTCAAGAAAGTAAACAAAGTAATATCTCTAGCGGAAAGTGACGAGTATCTCACAATGCGAGTAGCTAGCATTCTTACGTATTCACAGTAGTAATACGCCGTAGCGTCGGCGTCATCGCGCCTGTAACACTGCTCCCAATAAAATCGCTGTATCTGCTCGTCGTTTTCGTAATCGTTGTGATAGCACATTCTCATGCGATACTGCGACACGACGTTCTCGTAGATCTGCTCTTGGTGTTGCTGCTGCTGCTGTTGTTGTTGCTGCTGCTGCTGATACTGATACGTTGGACGTTGCAGACTTTTGCATTGCTGTTCGTGTGCCTGCTGCCGTTGATAATGATAACGATGATGAAGATGATGATAATTGTCTACGTAGCTACAATACTGATGTGCCGGTACGAGTACACAGAGAGTGTACTGTCGGTCCATGCCGGGTCCACGGAGTGAATTTGGGCGCACTACTATCTGTAG
Organism: Pseudomyrmex gracilis; assembly: GCF_002006095.1. Classification (NCBI taxonomy): domain Eukaryota; kingdom Metazoa; phylum Arthropoda; class Insecta; order Hymenoptera; family Formicidae; genus Pseudomyrmex; species Pseudomyrmex gracilis. The sequence goes on from NW_018020653.1 coordinate 495,243, forward strand.
TCGCTTGACGCGATGACTTTCTTCCTTTTCTTCACTCTCTTCCTTCTTGTCTTTTACTTGACACTTTTGGTCTGTTTGTTCTCTTCTTTCTTTCTGTATTTATTCCATCACACTTTTTGTCTTTTATTTATTTATTTATTTATTTTTTTTTTATACCGCTTTCTTGCTTTTCGTATCTTCGTGCTTTGTTTCTCTTCTTTCTTTTCTCGATGCCTCGCGTCCTTTCGCGTACTCCTGCGCTTTCAGTTGGTACTCTCCTATCTCCCGTCCTCACATCTTCGCAAAGGCCTCCTCGAGACTGGCTAGTATACGGGTCCGAAATTCCAATCCCCACCTCTGTGGGTCTCAATTTTTAGGGATCCCACCTTTTTTCCTCTTTTTGCCTTCTCTTCCTTCGCTTCTTGCGCGATCCGGCCAGTTCTGCTTGGCCCCCCCTCTTCGCTAAACCCTTCACTCCTCCCCAGCATCCCTTTTATCCCCACCAAACACAGTCTCACGCGCGCACACACAGATTCCTTTCTCTCTTCAACGGGATTGAACACGAACTGGCTCTACGTACTCCCTCTTCAACCTTCTTCTCTTCTTCTTCTACTTTTTTTTTGCCTTCTTCTCCATTGCGCGCGCGTCCTTTCCTCTTTTATTCCGGAGACTCCTTCCACCATGTATCTTTCGTACTGTCTCTCTCCTTCTCTCTCTTCTCTCGGCAGCCTCAAGCTTTTTCTTTATCCAGCGCAAAAACGCGGGCCTAGACAGGATCGCAACTAAGAGAGAGAGAGAGAGAGATTCCGAGATTCAAATATCTAGAGAGAGAGAGAGAGAGAGAGAGAGAGATTTGTTTAAAATTCAAATTCAGCGCGGAATAACATCTCGTCTGCGATTACTAAGTAATCCAATCGGAACGTGCGAACTGATCGATTATACGTGAAAACAACGAAGAAACTCAACTCAAAATAGCGAAGTTTGCGCATATCTATTGTGTGTTTTTGCTCGCTGAAAGATTGTTGAAATTTTTATTTAACGAGATTTTTGCGATATGTACAGAGCGATGATAAAAACTAGCTTATTGTGTCGACGACAAAACTAATAATGTTCTTTACCAGAACAACGCAATAAGCAATAACGCAATTTGCTCTTCTTCTTCATCATTACTCGCTATAGACAAGATTTGCACATATTTGTCATATCGTCATTCTAAGTCACTCAAAGACGTTTAGTTTTGACAGACCGTGGAATGTTGTGACATGCATGTGATCCAGGATTGCAGAGCCTACGAAGTGTACAATTTTGCCGTAGCGGTGTCGTAGCGCGCGCGCAGGCTATATGCCGATGTAGAAGAAGGGAGAGGAAGAAAGAAGGATGGAGAAGGACGACGAGCGAGTATACCCAAGGATTGCAAAGGGATCGGTTGAGAACAAGAACGAATGGAGGAACAAGAGGGACGACGAGCGGGAGGTGTGTGGAGGTCTGTGGAAAAGAGACGATAGATGAGAGAAAAGAGGAAAGAAAATCCGATGAGGTCGCAGCAGCACGATCCTGCTGGAACGTGATCGCGCGCATTCGTCCGTTCGGAACTCTACCGCTGTCGCCTGCTGGTAGTACAACCGACCTTGAGTCGCGCATTATATCCCGTCCTTGTTGGAATTTCTGGGGGCCCTACTGGGGTCTACGCTATACCCGTCAGCCGTGTCTCCGATCATCTAAGAGAGTCACAAGAGCCTGCTGGCAAGAGCCTGAGCTGAACAGGCAAGGACTTCCTTGTTGCGCTAGTTGCGTTTTACGCCCCCCCCCCACCATTCCGCTCTTCCTCCTTCCAATCAGGGACTCTGACCATCAGATCCCCCGGTGTAACTCCACTGGGAAAAGAGCGCGCGAATGTGTTCTTCTGGTTCCCTTCACTTCCCGTATCTTTTCTTCTCTCAATCTCGCCGAAATCCTTGCTTTATCTCTCTCCTTCCTTACTTTCCTCTCCCTTCCCCCCGGGGTACTCGTCTCTTTCTCCTCGAAGAGAATTCGCGGCGCATCTCGCGCATATTTCTCGATTCGTACTATTACCGCCGGAGCAAATGGTGTCGAAAGTACGCGCCCCGGTTTATCCGCTCCGCGAAAAGCGACCTTTTATTTTTCTGCCCCAACTACTTCCTCCTTTTTTTTTTTTTCCACATCTTCGTCGCGATATCTACGATTGCGACTCTAGAACGAGAGTGTAACACACAAATATTTATTTCTTTTTTTTTTTTTAAACTGTTTGGTCTAAGTCGTCATCGTCTCTTTTCTTAAAGAACCGAAACAAACAAAGAAAGGCTCTTTAGCAACAGTCGCGCATTCCAAGCGGTCTCTAATAGCGTTCCTAGTATAGTAAACAAAAGATCATCTCTCGAAAAAGGTACGGCATACCAGAAGTCGCGTGTCGTTGAAGCCTGGAGGAGAAATGGAAAAAGAAAAAAAGAGGATATACAGAGCAAGACGAAGAGGATACATATCATGGATATACATACATATATATATATATATATATATATATATATTCCTGCGCAAACAGTCGTGATTTATACTAGCCAGAGTTTTCTATCCTAGAACTGAATGCCTAACTGATTGCTGAGTTCCATTCCATCGACCTGCCTTCTTCTTCTGTTCCTTTTCTCATCGTCTCTCTTTCCCTGCTCTTTGCTCTCGCGAAAGCACATTCCCGGGAATGCTACGAGAAACCACCGTTGTGTGTCTTTTGCCCTCGTTCAAAATTCCAATCGTTCCAATCGAACTATACTCTTTCCCCGCGAGTTCCCGTCCCTGATTACAAATGCTTTTGCGACGAGGGAATACCTGTTGATAAATAAACACCGACCGCAGAGTACACGCGGTGCCATTCTTTTTAGAGCACACATTTTTTTGCTGCTTTTTTTCTCTTTATCCAAAAACGATAATTTTTTTAACAAAGACTTTTTCAATCTTTTGGTATTAGTGCGCAGGCAACAAGTTTTTCGACGCGAATATTTATGTTCTAAGAGAACGCGCAAAAGACGATACTATGAGATGTCACACTTATGTTGTAAAAAAAGCGCTAATTTCCGTTTGTGCAGGAAAAAAAACAAAAAAAAAAAACAAAAAAAAACAGATTCATGCAATGCTAAAATCGCGAGGTAGGAAAAAAAAAACAAGGCAAAACAAATAAGAAAAAAGAAGTCATGGCTAGACCGAGGAGAAGTTACGTGGAGTAATGGCACGAAGAAGGTTCGCGTTTATTCGCACAGATGATGATGACGGCAGTAGTGGCAACGGCGGAGGAAGAGGAAGGAGGAGGAGGAGGAGGAGGAGGGATTGGAATGCAACCGAGTGAGGAATTCCGACCCCTCCCGCGTATTTATCTGAACACGCGGTTCGACTCGGCTCGACTCAACGCAGCGCGCGATGACGGCGACACAGGGAGTAGGACCTAGGTCGGGTCCGGTCCACGGAACCCCCTTTTATAGTGTATCAACCACGCGACTTGGCGCAAATAAAAGAAAGAGAGAAAAGAAGGCGAGGGAGAGGAAAGAGGGGAGGGAGGGAGAGAGAGAGAGAGTGTGTGTGTGTGTGAGTAAGAGAGATAAAGACGAGGTAAGGCGAGGCCAATGCCAGGACACTACATACTATGACCTTAGCATACAAGCTTATTCGGAAATGCCCACAGCGTTTCGTAAATGAGTTTGTAAGATTTTCGCGCGAGAGCAAAAGTGAAAGTTTTTGACGCAACGTGAATGTCGTTCATTATTTTTTTTTCGTTACATTCAATACAATATCGATAGTACGTATTAATTTTGCTGGATCTGCACTGATTATATTGTTCTATTTCCAAGCAATTTTACATGATTATCTCTTTTTTTTTTTTTTTTTCAAGTTCAGAGAGACTGTAACATGATTCGGAAGACTAAAAGAACAAACAATGGACGGTAATCCAAAATCAAATTTACAGCCAGAATCAGAGAGAGGTCGGACCTGAGTTACTAAATAGAAAGTGCTCAATGTCAGTCGCACGAGTAGCACATACTAATAGCGTACGTAATGTACTACACATTATACAGTAATGCCATCTGGCACTCTGACAAGGAGTCATGAAAAAGTCGTCCGTCATAGTGCGCTCCAAGTGACTGCAATAGGTACTACATATCAGTCGAATGATGTGACAATCGTGACGTTTTCTCAGCTCCGCGTCACGCGCGAAAACTTTGCGCGAGACATTTTTCTCGATTATTATTGCAGAGAGAGATATCGAATCTTTTAATAAAAGATTTTAATCACAAACACGTAGCTGTTCTCTTTGAGAAATACATGTGTGCGTTTTCTAATAAAATAAAAGATAAACTCTTTATATTTCTCAGAGGATCGATTTTTTTTTTTTTTTTATTTGCCACAAAACAATTCTGAATAAAAATAATTTTGCGCGCATATACGCGCGGCTGAATCACCTTGTGCGTAAAGTTTTGCAAACGTTCCGGACGGAACGCGCGAGATCAGTGATATCTGATTCAGATTTATGTTTGATGGAGAGAAAGAAGGAACGCAGCGAGGAAGCAGCAGTGGGATAAGAGTAATCGGTCTGACGGTCGAGAAAGGAATTTCTTTGGCCGGACAGCTGCTGCACCGAACAAAGAACGCGGGATAAAAGAAAAGTTCCTTGAGGGCGCACGTGGCTCGTGTGTATGTATATGTGCGTGTGTGTGTGTGTGAATATATATGGCTAATACGTACTAAGAATCGCGGTGCACACGCGATCTGCTGCTCCGACATTTCCCCTCCCCCTTTCCCCTCTCAAAAAATTATCTCTTTCTGGAGATAAACAATTTGTATTACGCGCGGAATTCCGAATATTTCTCGTCAATAATCGTCGATCGATGTTCAATGAGACTCGAACGCATTGTTGAGTCACAATGTGCTGCACAGTTTCGCCGTGATAAATCCGTGCTGCTCCGAAAGCAGCTTTTACTTTTGTATTAATACTACAGAGTGAAAGTGTATCGCGCATTCCGCAAATGTTGTACGAGTGTGCGTCCACTGCCGAGCGATACCGCGCAAGGAGCACGCGCATCTCTAATTTCGTCGGCGATATATCGGAGAAGTTTAAAAAAAAAAAAAACTCGAGTGAAGAATTGGCGTCTCGTTTTTTAGAATTTTAATGAAATTATATAATTAAAATTCTCTCTCTCTGATTCTACATCTAGAAGAGAGTTGCGAATAGATATAGTTCAACCATCTTTCTGCAACAGAGGTTTTTAAAAGAAGTTTTGTAGATTCGATAGCGAGAGAAACAGGAGACGAGTGCGCGGACTAGCTGAATTAATACATGTCGCAGAACTTATTTTCGCACCTGCCCCGGTCAAAGATAACGACTGATATGACGGTGATGCGCGATAGCATTTGCGTCGCGCCGCATTCCAGCGCGCGTCGCAACTCCGTTTCTCAAAACAACTCTTGCCGCAACTCTTGCGTTCAAGCGCTAGATACGTCTGTAGATCAAAAGCAAAAAAACAGTTTAATCTCCTCGAAGAGAAGAACTTTTGTACCACACATTTACATATATCGGGTTGATAGCCACGAACTTTCCAAACAACGTAATATATATGTGTTGATAATTATTTAAAAAAATAGCAGTATATAACAAGTTCAGCGATATAACAAGTTTAAACGTTGGCAAAATCTTAAGAGATAGCTGTCCCGAAGAATTCTTAGAGAAGCCGCGGAGGATTCTCTGATTTTTTTTTTAAATGAAACCTGATCAGTATTAATTTAATCCTGATGAACGCCGAGAATTAAATTAATGCTAGAAAAAAATCACGTCACGGAATTATATTCACTTGCTTGCCGATATAAAATATCGGCTGAGATTATTTTGTTATCCGATTGTTGAGGTCACAAAGTTTAATTTGTCTCGATTATTACACGCAAGTTGTTTTATTAACGCAATGCAGTTGCGAAACACACCGTGTATATATCCACGTTGGCGCCTTTATCGGTCGGATAAAAAAAAAAAAAAAAAAAAAAAAGATTTAACGAATTCCTATCGGGGAAAGTTTTCGCTGCATTTTGCGTTTATTGACACACCGCGTGTGCACACATCCGTGCGCACTGGTGCGACTCTTGCATATCTGTTTAAATATAAACGCACGCATACACACACACGCGCGCGCGCGCGCGCGCGCGAGAGAGAAGACACGCTCGCACCTTCTCGAAGCGCGTTTTGCACCTCGCGTGAATCATGTTCATATCACCGCGCGCGCGCGCGCGCGCGCGCGCGAGAGAGAAGACACGCTCGCACCTTCTCGAAGCGCGTTTTGCACCTCGCGTGAATCATGTTCATATCACCGCGCGCGCACGCAGTTGTGCACGCGCGTGTGTGTGTGTACGAGAGGGAGTCTGCAGTGGCCGAGCCAATGCTGCTGATATGAATGGAATGTGGTGATTCTATTATCGGAGCATATAACCACCAATAACTCGTTGCCTAGCGACACGCGCGGAGGAGATGTGGGACGTGGGAGACAAGAGGTCGTTTGAGTCGTGACTCTCTCTCGGTGAGGAATCACATTCACGAATTGAAATTTGTATAAAAATATGCGAACACAAAAGTGAATACATGCACTATTCTGTGTGTGTGTGTGTGTGTGTTACGTGTATTCTCGTATCATATTGATCATATTATCATATCGTTGCTAAGAATATGTGACACCGACGCTACACAGACATGACGTATATCGGCAGCATTCCATCCACACTGTGGACTGTGATACGGAGATAATTGAATCTGAATTTACATTCTTGTAAAATTCTTGTACAATCCGGTGAATCAAATCGGTGCCGCGCAACAGATCGACGTATCTATTATAAACTTCTCTCTAATCACGTTGAGTTTCGTCGTCCATCAACACGGTGTGATAATTTCTTACACAGTTTTAATTGCGTACTACAATAATAAATACATGTGTACGCGCGGCCACTACCGTCCGCACGGGCGTGTTCATCGCTCGCGGGACGAATTGAAAGATACACAATGATACATGCGGACGATGATGTAGATACGTTATGATGATACCGAAAGAAAATTAAGTCTTGCTGCAGTATAATCTCTCATTGTATCGTATCTCGTTGCAACGATACGATTGATATGATACAAGGAGATACGTAACAAAAGTCTGTACGCATCTTTTTTTAACGATATCACGCATTTGGATTGTTTCGAATAATCGCATTGCGGAGAGAGAATTCATGACGTGCCGTCATCAAAAAGATGTGGAAACTAGAAACACACATCAAAGAGAATTCGACGGAGAAAAAATGAAAGAAAAAAAAACCGAGAAGGAGAAGACAGAATAAAGAAAGAAGAGTGAAGATACATTGGGAGAAACGTGGAATTCCGTTAGATTACTAAAAATAGTCGCTCACAAAAAAGAAGAGTATGCGCGTATATCCTGGTCTGCAAGTAAAAGCGTAGGCCTATTTCTGTATCACCTGGTAGAGACGGAAGAATTTATATACACACACACACGTACACACCTGTATACGATATATGTATCTATAAGTAAATATAAATGTCTTATCTCTATATACGCGCTTCTCTCTTGATTCACGCAGCAACTATCTGTTTCTCTCTCGGTAAAAATGAAAATGCAACATGCCGCGAGAGCTCCAAACCTGTCTCTCAAACTGAATTCTCTGGTTTTAAAACTTTTATAATTTTCAGTAACGGAAGAACTAAAGGACTCTTTTATTTTTGGAGAACAAAGATTGTACTTCGCGTGATAAAAGAGAAAGTAAAAAAAAACTTGTTCTTATAACAAGTGTGATAACGTAATGAAGAAGTCATATATTAAAATATCGATGTCCGAGATGTTATTTGATAGTGTGTGATAGGAGGGGGAGGAAAAAAAATCGGCATTCTCGGCGGCGCGAAAAGAGTATCATCTCGGTGAGTTTGGAGAAGGAATGGATGGTAGAGAGCGTATTCGCGCTTGTTCCGATGCGATCGTACACCCTCGGGAGTTCTCGTGGATCTTCGTGCGTCACTTCGTAAAACCGCCTGCGGGCCCTACGCAAGCGTAACACCGGTAGCCACTATGCCGAAAGGGTCCCATGGCGCAAGTTATGCGAGACCGGAATAAAAAAAGACAGCGGAGAAGTGGAAAAATAGAGAAAATAGCCGGGTGAGAGGAGAAGAGGAGAACCGGGTGGACGATTCGTAGAGAGAAAGAGAGAAAGAGAGAGAGGAGGGGGACAGAAGGAATGAAGAAAGGACGATATATATAAGGAGATTCAAAGGAACAGAGATGAAGGAGAACCGGCATTGAGGTTCGAAAGAGCGCGTTAAGGTCCTCTTTCTCACTTCCACTTGACACGTACGTCAAGTCCTTCGATTCCTTCCACTGCCCCGGCCTGAGGAGCCTCAAGGCTCGTTGGTGGAAAGAGAGTAGAGGGGGGGGAGAGTCTACGGCCACAAGCACCGGCGGCAAGAGGAGCAGAGAAGGGTAGATTCGAAAGGCGGGAGACATTCCAATCTCTCGTGGCAAGCCTGCTTGATCGCCTGGCCGGCCTGCCTGTTCGCTTTGCCATCTTTCGTCCGCTTGTCTGCTAGCCGCTTGCTAAAGTTATCATCCTACCTAAAGCTGATCCACGCTACGCGGACAGTGTGCCATAAACGAACAATCGTAATTATATCGTGTATGTATAGGCTCCTCTTGGATTATCGGATAACCGATCGAGTTTTACTTTGAGCTGACCAATATCAACCGTACACAATCAAGAGAAATCTCTTAGAAATTTACTCAAAACGCAGGATGTACACAAAGACGTAAAGGCTTTTTACAAATTCTCGCGTACTACGAGACAAACTTTAATCGTACGCTCTTGTAATTTTTAAGATGCGTACGCACTTTTTGCGTATCCTCTATCCCCCCCGTATCTACATTATTTCTCTTTTATTCTAAAGAAATATCTCATTTTTTATATGTAAACGAAACATTGAACTCTTACGTGTAAGATGAAAAAGAACACGTGTTCAATATTCACAAACACACACACACACACACATAAAAGAAAATTTAAAAAAAACTTAAACAAAAAAGTGATATTTAAAACTAATTAAGTCTTTGAATTACTTTCTTGATATATAACACAGTCATGATGTAAGATAACTCTTTAAGAGTAATTAGTTTTAACAATAATTTGAACATTCTACACAGTCGCGCGTATGTGTGTGTGTGTGTGTGTGTACAGATACATATAATACATTTCGATTAAGCGTGGCGATGGCAACGCATTTGTGATTGTGCATCACAATACGAAACCGAGATGAGATGCTACTGATCGCAGCTTATCCGTCGTTCAACGAGCACGGTGAACCTTGCGCAATGCCGAAAAGGAGACGAAAGGAGTAAGAAGGAGAAAGAAACTAGGAGGAGAGGGGAGAGGGGAGAGAGAAGAGAGAGAGAGAGAGAGAGAGAGACACGAAGAGAAGGGAGAGAAGAAGGCGAAGACGGGCAGCGGAAAGGGCTATTTGCATCGGAATGCAAGTCGTGTTACGCTCGCGCGCAAGAGTGTGCAAGCGCGTACGCACGCATGCACGCACGCACAGTATATAACGCATATCTACGCGTGAAACTCCCCAAGAAATCAGCGAATTTCTTTCGACGCTGAAGAATTTTCAGCATATGGATCTGCTTTCTATATATAAGACGGAAGCACACGATTTTTTGCTCAAACGTTTCCGCAAAAAAGATTCGAGAAATAAATTCTGAAAATAATTTATTCAAACCATTCCGTTTTTTTTTTTTTTTTTTTTTATCACGTCAATATGTTACGAAAACAAAAATAAATATAACTAATTGTGTTTGAGCTTACCTCGAGTACATCTTGTGCGGTCTGCAGATATTCGCGAAGCATGGCCTCTTGAATGGCTCTCCATTCTTGCCTCGGATCTTCCAGTTGAGTTGTTTCTGTGAATATTAATTCGACGACGTGATAAGATATATATTTGTGTTAATTAAAAACTAAAAACATTATAATTAAATTAAATTTGTTAAAAAAAAAATAAAACGTAATTGCGGGCCTAATTTAAATCACTGGTAATTGAGCGAGAAAATGCATGCATGATCTACACGCGTGTTATGATAAAGAAAAATAGATGTAAAGTAATGAATAAGATCAATTTTTTGTATCGCAAGTTGTTGTTCGTACACTTTCTCGATCAGATAGCAAAGGCAAAATAAAAACTTACGATTGACATGATTGATGTAGTAGGCGCCCACGTGTTTATCATAGGCCTCCTCCCAACCGAGAGGGAGCTCATTCCCAATACAATCCGCAAACGTCTGAGGTTTGGTAAATCTGCAACAATAAAAAAAAATACACAAGAAAATAAATATACAATATATATAGCAAACACACGTGTGTCTGTGTGTGTGTGTGTGTGTTTGTGTAAAATATATTGAGATCCGTATTTTCAATTCTCACTTCATCTTTATCGATAAACGTATTTATTTGTGAAAAAACCAGTTTTATTGATCAAATTTATATGAGAATATCATCAACAACGTTGAATAAACCTGGCTAGGTTGGGGAAAGACAAAAATCCACACAAAAAATACTTAAATTTATCGTTTTGTGCGCTCGTAACAACGGTAATGACCAAAACTTGTGTGGATTATTTATAACTTTTTATCAAACAATAACCACGGCTGAAGAATATTACTCAAAGCGACAACTTTGAGCTATGTCGTCCGCTAAACTGCTAAAGACAATCGAAGATCAATATGCATAGAGAGACAAGCTTCCTATTTCCTCTTCAAAGGCGATTATCACATACCGACGTGCATATAAGACGTGATACGTGAGAGTGCGAACAGCGGACACATACCTATTTGTTGTCCGTTTGTTTGTTCGCTGAGATGTACGAAAAAATTTATGCACTAGCACGTGTCTCTACTTTCGTTGTTTCCGAACGATGATCGACGGTAAGTCGCTTTTTTTTTTTTTTTTTTTAACCTTGGCATACCGCAGCCGTGTCATTGCGTAGGACACGCGTATGTGTGACACAGCCTTCAATAATTCGCTTGGCGAGAGGGGAAGGAGCCGCCGCTGATCAGCTACCGCGCGCGGCGGCAGTAGTAGAGTACGTAGCAGTAGAAGCTCCTTCCCCTCTCGCGAAACGAATTATTGAAGGCCTCCGTACATAGTGTGTTGCATTTATCAAGAGACTCACGATAATGCCTTGCGCTAGGTTCGCGCGCAACAGTGAACTCTGTGTATCTATCATGTGTATATACGCGAGTCAGAGTTCAGAAGAAACGAGATTTTCAATCTGAACCGATCAAGTTCTTTTTAATCTCACTGTCTTCATTCAGTAAGAAAAAAAAAAAAACGTCTTTGGTAGACTTGCAAAAATGTACGGTTTTAAATTTCTGACAATCAGATGGCATATGGGCGCGTTGGGAGAAGAGCAAATGAGGAAATAAAAAGTGCGAGAGAGAGAGAGAGAGAGAGAGAGAGAGAGAGAGAGAGAGAGAAATAACTCCGGCACACATTATTTTATTACAGTAGTGTCAATGCGCGCGCGGTCTTGCCACGTCGAAAACATCAGTTCCCGTTTGACCACTAAAGTCCAAGCGACGTTTGAGCATGTGTAGCATTTGGATGGGTGATCGCCAAGTATTTCGTTCACTGTTGGAAATTTTTACGCCAATGTGATTGTTTCTTAAAGTGTTATAAAACACACTCCTCCTCGTACAAGGATTTTACGAATAAAAAAAAAAAAAAACAATTACAGTAGTACTCTATTAATTAAAACCAAAATCTAATCCCCGTTAATAAAATTGTCTCCATCCCCACTTCGGCGAAAAAAGAGCGGCCGTAAAAGCTGACAGGTTTACGACTGATTCTTTTTTTTTCGCTCTGTACTGTTCGCTCCTAATTCTTTCTCTTTTGTTCTTCATTCCTTTATGCGTCAGCATTCCTTATTTTACTTTTTCAAGTAGGCGAGATAATTTATGGCTTTTGCCAGAAAAAAAAAAGACCCACCCGCTACTCCGTTAATTGAGCATCCTCAAACTTTTTCAATTAACAGAGAACCGTATCTATATTATCTTACTATTAAGTTAATAAATAATTAAATTAATTTTTTTATACAGGTTTTTGCACAAGTTCTTCGAGTGTAAAAAAAAAAAAAACTGTGAGAAAGATCGATTGAACATCCTGCATATTATACAAGCTCTCTCGGACTACGTCCGCAAAAATCGAAATCAGATATTCTCTTTGGGACACACATTGTTTAACATTCCAACTCGCAGCGGAATCCGCATATCGCTTTGTTTTAGTGACACTGCGACATCCAATTACGCCACGTTCTTATTTTATTTTCTCCGTGGTGATGACTTATTAGATTGAAGTCCAATTATTTGAACTGTGCGTTAACTCGACGAGAGCGATTATTTCGACGGAGATTGATTGATTGATAAATCAAAGATTGTGTATCGTTTAGAATTTCGATAGAAAAAAAAAAAAAAAAAAAAATTCAATTAATTTTGACCGAAATTTCTATTTTCAATACATGATAATCAGTGTTTTCGTATACAATCGGCAATCAGCGTTCGCATGTTTAGCGTCTTTCTTTCTTCGATTGGCAAACAAAAATTGCGCAACGACGAGACTCTCCAGCGTCACTTCCTGTATACCAGAATTCCAGAATCGCACAGCCATTATTCGTCTGTGTTCCGTTCGTTATTTTTCTTCTTTTTTAGAAGCAAAAAAGTATTAAGAAATCTCTCTCTCTCTCTCTCTCTCTCTCTCACACACACACACACAAACGGCGCCCGACTATATTCTAGCTTTTTCTTCTCTTTGTCTTATTTTTTCTCTTCCTTATTCGCTTTCTTCCTTTTGGATATTTGCGCGATGACGAGAGCGTCTTCGACATTAGGAATCCATGACGAACGCGCCAATATGTGGCAGACGTTGTGAGTGTCTCGACGATTATGTTTGTTTTACAATGATGAATATTATATAAACGTGAACTCTAAAAATACTATATACTACGTGGTTAATTAACGATTCGTTTGAAACCGAGCATTTTCTTTCGCGCAAAATTATTATCGAGAAATAGTTCGATTCCTTATTGCAAGCTCTCATAGCAGTCATTATTAATTGAATAAAAGCTTGACTAATATGTTACTATACTCGCGCTCATTCTCGAGATAAAAATAGTCGCGCGGCGTCTATGTGATATGGCTTCTACACACACTGTGACAGATTGGAAATTCTTTTTGAATTGAAAATTTCTACCGCGAGATTTTTAAATTGTCATACGTGTAACTTCGATTTTTTTTTATCCACCTTTGTTCTATTCTAGAAAAATTTATTTTATTCTAAAAACTTAAGAATTTTGACTCATCATTTTCGCGCTATTGCCGGACGACGGACCATCCCTGACACCGAATTGCATTCGCGATCGCAATCGCGATTTATTAAAGAAAACGTAAGAAGCGAGAGACGTGAGCGGTCACGGTACAAGATGCGTCGATCGCGCCGATGGTAATAAAAAGAAACGTGCGAGAGATTATCGTCTAAGACTGTGAATTGCGCTCATCTGGAACGCGATTGGAAGCGTCTTGTACGCGCGTTATCTTACGCGCGAGAGCGCGCACATCTATCGAAAAAATGATCTTTTTTGTTTGTAAAACTTTCAAATTTGATCGAGTTTTTTTTTCGCAACGAGACATGCAAGTTGCAGCTTTGCTCGGAGAGATAATCGATAAATCTCCAAGATTTAATTAACATAAATTTTAAAAAATGACCTTGAGCACGCACATGCGCACAGAACAAAAAAGTATTTCGCGCGTAGAAAATCATACGTTACACAAATAAGAGTGTGCGTTAGTAAATTGTATTCGTATAGTTTTTCAATGTGGCGAGAGCGACCAATTGTGCGCGCGGTGACAGGTTTACGGGTAAAACCCGTGGCTGCATAAAACGTAAATCGTAATTGCAACTAATGATAGTTTAAAATATTTTTAACGGCGTAATGTGCCGGGGCGTAACTGCGCGGAGAACACAACTGGTTTTGCCACGGCGTTTATGTGTGTGTCGAGACATAAAGATTCTGAAAAGAAAATAATGGCACTCTTCTCTCCGCGCACAGCCTCCGCAAGTATCTTCCCTCCGTTTGCTTCGTCCTCGACGTGCGGTCGTGTCACGATGCAGGAATGTATCGAATTTCCAAGTTTGGGAACAACTGCTACCTCGCGCGCAATTTGTGCCACGGCTCCGACACGCACACACGTTAATGTAGTAGCACACGTATGTATATGTGCACTACACAAACATACATATATATCGCGCGCAATATGTATATACGTATTGCACCCGTCCGAGCACCCGCAAGTGTTTTACATCGCAAGAGACACGCGTTGTGCTTTGACTTTCACAAATACTTTACGTACGTAATAAATCTCTTTTGAACTAAGTGTGTGTGTATCGAGTATCACAACAGATGTGAAACGAACACACGGAGAACAAAAAAAAAAAAAAGAATCTCGTGACGTGAACACGTGACAATTTGCGTCATGTGAACCGAGCGTTTGTTTTTTTTAAAAAAACAAGCAAATACAATAGTATCCCGATTGGCGACGATGCGAAGAGAGAAGAGACGACTTGGATCGTAAAGGACGCAACAATTTACGAAAGATAGCAGATACACTTTATTGCAAACTTAACTCTTGCTTTTGCGGTCGGAGGGGAACAGACTCCGCTGCACGCGCGTTCGCCACCATCAGCGTGTGACTTCGGACACAACCGTGACACAATCGCGAGGATTAATCCAAAAAGCATTCGAATTTCAATAGACGCCGTTAATTGAAAAAAAAAAAAAAAAAAACGCTCACAATAAACACGTGATTCGGATACTGGCGCTATACTCGCTATTCGAGGAAAAACAGATGTACCATGTGTGTTTAAATGCGCAGCACTACGAGAGAGCACTTGTTCCGAGCCCGTTCTCTGACGACGGCATAATTCAAACTTACTTGGCAATGTAATCCTTCCAGGAAGCTCTCAGATTTACGTTACAATTTACACGCATCAGAAGGTGCTATATTTAGCAATCCCCGAGGAAAAAATAAGGGGAGAGGGGAGAGAGAGAGAGAGAGAGAGAGAGAGAGAGAGGAAGAAGAGATCAAAAGATATATAATAACGAGCAATGAATCGCAGAAAGATTTGAAGGGAGAGTGAGGACAGTAGAATATGGCCGCTCGGTCACCACATCCTATCGAGCGACCATTTCTCTGTGTTCTCGCATTCCCCGCAATCTTTCTCGCGATTTATTGGCCGTCATTAGTGTACGTGCAACAGCTGCTACAAGTAGAGTTTTAATATAAGGTAAATAGATAAATAAGGTGAATATCTCCCCTTCGCGCTTTTATCACTTGACATCGCAAAAAGAGGGGAGCAGAAAGTTCTCACAAAGTTACTGACACACGAGCGATCTACATTACAGATATATTACAAGCTGTCACTATTGTGTGTGTGTGTGTGTGTGTCTGGAGAAGGAAAGGGAAGAGACAAAGTTAACACTATAGACAGTTCCATACATTTGCCAGTAAAATTTTATAGAGTGGCTAAGAAATGGAGATTTTTTTCGCGCGCGCGCGCGCGCACACACACACACACACACACACAACTTCGTGAGAAAACAGAGGCATGATAACGTGCGAAAAAAACCGACGTGAAAGAAACCCCCCCATCGGTCCTTTAGTAGCTTTAAAATATTTTTATTTAAAATATATTTATTTCAGTGAGCTGAGACATTCCACTTGTCATTGATCCTGTGCGCGGTTGCTGGCTGAGAATTCCAAGCATTTTTATAGGTTTCGCAAATAGTTCTAGCCTTTAGATATTTTTGTTTTAATTCGTTTGTACGAGTGCTGGCAGCTGGCCAAGCAACACGCGCGAATTGTCTTCCTTAGTATTGGTGTAGTTTTTATGTATCACGGTTCGTATTCTCTCGGTATATATCCACTGTGCAACGTATAGACACATGTGTGTGTGTGTGTGTATATATTACTTTTCGCAATAATAACTTCTTACAAACCTGTTCACCTGTGATATCGGATGGATATCAACAAGCAAATTCTAATCGCGCTATTGCAAAAATCATAACAATTTCAATGCGACGGATTTTGCTTAAGTGCATTGAGAAGAGCGGCGCATCTGTCCAAGTCTGTTGTTGCTTAGTTGGAACCGTGAGACTTCGTCTCGGTGTGTCTCGCTTTCTGCGGGACGACCCGCAAGAGGAGGCTATAAGTCCGAGAGTCTTGATCGCCAGATTTCTCGCGTTTTTCAGCGGGGCGAGAAAGCGCGCGTCGCGGCCCTGGCGGATGGAATGCGGGCGCGGCGAGTCCCGGCGAGTCTCGGCGTTGCGCGGTGTATGGTATGGCAGTGATTCTCAAACTTTTTTTTATTTCGCGGCGTACTGTAAAACATATCGGACTTTTTGCCGATTAGACGCAACGACAACCATGGGACCATGGGTTCAATTCGTCGCGATCGCGAATTGTGACAAAAATCTCCTGTGCGCGAACACGCGCTGTTCTCGAAACTATATAGATGCGCTTTTAAAATATATTCGACGGTACCGTCTAGCTACCGCACAAGCGCCGTTTGAAAATCACTGCGGTATGGTAAGGATGTATAAATGCGTACTCGCGCGGTGGAATACACTCCGTGAACTTAAGCGGCGCTCACATACCGATATAGAGCGCGATTCCTTGTAGCGCATACACGCTTCCCGCTGCACGAGCGCACACGCGCGCGCGCGTACACACACACACACACAAATATATATGCGCGCTTCTCTCTTCTAAGATATTATTTCAATATAAGCTCTTTAAACATATATACCAACCTCTTTGAGGCGATGTCTCGCGGCCATTTTCAATTTTATAACGTCAGAAACGAGGAGAATCCAGGAAAATCGCCAAAGTTTTGCGCGCTTGTTCAAAAATAAACAAAAATTGTTTCCGTGTACAAACAGACGTTAGACGCGATAGAGTACATTTGCAAAATATACATGTCGATTTTTCTTTTGACTCCACGCAGAAATATCACATCAAACAAACGCGAGCTTTTGCAGCGTGTCGCGCACGCTGATATATAGTTGAATCGAGAAAAAAAAAAAAACAGTCCGGGATACGTTTTACGCGAGTGCGCTCTATTGTTGATTCCACACGTGCGTGTACACAGAAATATAAGTTTTTACTTTCACAAAAAAAGTGCGCGAAACTTTGGCGATTTTCCGCGCTTCTGACGTCGTCAAAATCCAAGATGGTCGCGAGAAATCTTAAATAGAAGTTTGGCGGACCGTTTTCCTCCTCCACCTTCTCTCTTGAAAAAGGCAAATGTAAATTCGACGCTCTCGTGTGTCTAATCAAAGTTTTTTTCTCTCTCAAATATTTCGATGTTACATCGCTGCCAATGCTTTTATCGCTAATTGAGACTCGCAGCCTGTGTGCTGCTGTCTCAAATATCACTCCTATTATATCTAAAAAAAAAATTGTTCTAATTTATTCGCGTCTACATTTTCGCACTTATTTTGACAGATTTTTCACACATAAACATTGAGGAACGAAAAAGTTTTTTTTTTAGAAAATCCTTCGAGTGGATTAAAGGAATCTTCGTGTGGTTTCAATGGAGATTGTACCGTTCGGTCCACGGAATTGCCCAAGCACAGAGATTTTCATAGACACATAGCGGGATTGTGATGAAGGCGACGAATGTGGAATCACATCGTGTGGACGATGGAGTTACATAAATTCGTAAATTACGTTGGATTGCGATGACTATCAATGGCGCGTGAGGTAGAGAATATGCGAGGAGGTATGCACGTGAAGAAAGAAATCTATCGGCGAAGTCTCAAACGAAGATTGGTATGCGACTCAATATCAATAAAAAAAAAAAAAAAAAAAAACTGATAACAGGAATGAGGGGGCGGTGACGCTATTTTTCGTTATGACAATAATCTCTGTTAATCCGCTGTTACTTTAGCGCATAGTTTTCCGAGTTTTTATCTCTCTCAAAGTGACATTACACAGATAAGACGCGCGATAAGAGATTCGTTTGTTCTATTCTCTGAATGAAGAAGCTTATTCAACAATGACAAAAATGTCTCGAGCGAAATGTTTCGCGGACTTTGTTAATAAAATCTCGAATCAAGTTTCGTTTTTATTAAAATCACAAAGTAAGAATAGAGTAGCAAAGCATCAATAAAGTTTGTTCTCTTCTATATTATATAAATATATATAAACAAAAATAATAATAAATAAATAAATAATAACATTACCTGATGAAACATAATACCGTATTAAATAAAAAGTTAAAGAAAAATACAAAATAAATTCGTAAAATTATTGCGTGTATTTCAATCACACTTCGCGCAAATTTGTTGATTATAAATTCCGTCGTCATGGAAGCTCAGAATTAATGAAATATCGGATAATGTAAAAGAGTCACAGATTGAGAGACACATTTCAAAAATTAATTCGCGCATCCCCATTCTTCAGTTGTTTTATCGGCAAGAAATGTAACGCGTCGCACAAACATATCTACATTTTAATCAGAGCAGTTTAGAAAAAATTACTTATAAAAAATAATTAACTTCCTACGTGTAAATGTGTAATTTGTTGAAAAATGCATTAGAGAGAAAGCGCGTGTGTGTGCGACGATACCGCCCGTACACATACACGCATTCCCGCTGAATCGCGCGTATCTTCGCGAGATTGCACTTCTCGTGCACAGAAGACCGGGCTACAAGAGAGAAAGAGGTAGAAGAGGGGGCGCATCGTCGTAACGCTCCAGCAGCACACGCACACAGAGCGCGATGTGCACGCGATTTCGCTCGCTCGCTCGCTTGCGCGTGGTATACACGTCCAAAGATACGTTTTCTGTGTGTGTATATATATATGTATGTGTGTAAAAGAGAGAGAAAGAGAAGCGGCAATGAAGAAGGGAGAAACTGCTTTTACATACCTATCCCGAGGATCGATCCACGTAGTCTTCCGGGTGTTATGATCGATGAAATACACCTTTCCGTCGTAGTCCCGGGCGACATCCCACCCTTCCGGAAGCGGTATCTCCCCATTCCGTCTCCTTGGCATATTTCACTGCGCTCTAAATCCATCCAAAACCTCTCTCTATCGCCGCGCGGTCGACAAACGCATATCTGTGCGCGCGCGGACACACGGGCTTCTCGGGCCGCATATACACCTCGCTCGCTCGTCGGGTGACGCGAAAAACAGGAGAGAGAGAGAGTGAAATAGATAGACGACAAAAGAGACAGAGTAGAGAGAAAGGAAGGAATGAGAGGACAGGGCGACCGGGTACGGAGAGAACAGCGGAATGGAATAAACGAGACGGCGAACGAGCGGCTTTCACTGGTGCAACGAAGACAGTGATGAAAAACGTATTGCACATGTACACACACACACACGTACACACACCCTCACCTACTACACCCTATATATATATATATATATGTACGCAGCCACCAGTTTTGTACATACATGTGTGTGTGTTGCGGCACGTTCTTTCTCTTTCTCTACTCGCGCGCACTATTCCGCCATCATGAATACCTCATTATCATGAGTGGAGTGACGTCAGAGTCCCCGCCTTCAGATTCCTCTCGAGCGGAATTCCACCGTTAAAACAGCCGGCCGTCGGAGTAGCAGCCGGAGGCGGCGAGCAGCGACGACAGTGACAGTGTCGTAGTGTTGCACTCGCACGAGTGCATCGATTGGATGTACTTCGCGTATCATCACCACCACTTTTCTTGTAGACTCCCTCTTCTCACTTTTCTTATTTTTTTTTTTTTTTTATTTATTTTTTTTTATTATTTTTCTCCGCGCGCTCGCCAAGTTCTCTTTTAAACGAATTTCGAATTATCTCTTCTTTATAACGTCAGACACGACCTTCCTCTTCTTCACTACGTACGTAGGAAATCCGAAGAGAAACAAAACAACAACAACAACAACAACAACACTCTGAGATATATTCTTACCGCGCACTCATTCTTTCTCCGATCGAACACGTCGTCCGGCGCAACTTGTCATTTCACTCTCCGAGAGACGTACGTGTAATCCCCTCTTCTGTCAGGTGTCACCTCGATGTCTTTTTCACTTCGCACTTGTGCAGTCGATGATCAGTTCGATAATTCTCCTTAGAAAAGTAATTACGAACGTGTGTGTGTGTGTTCGCAAAACAGCAGCGATCCTCACACAACTATCGGTATTCGCACGCGCGCTTCGACGCGACGATATCTGATATACATAAACTTGGCGATCTCTTCTGCTCCTCGACACTATATAGACAGACGACGGTGTCTTTCGCGGCAGCTGCGGGGCAACAACAGCGACGAAGATGTGGAAACGATAGATGATGATTCTTTCGAGACTTGGAGGTTTCTTTAAAAACGCGACGCTATATATCGCCGGGGTTTCAACGTGCAACAACACACAGTTGTGATAGAGCGTACGCGTTTTCACCGCGTATACCCTTTTCCTTCGTCGGTCCCGGCTTGTGGTGGCCGAGCGGCAGATCTTGACGTCTTTCGTATGCAAGGAATGTGAGCACACTCGATGCTTTCCCCTCTCTCTCTCTCTCTCTCTCTCTCTCTGTCTCTCAGCGTTTCTGTGACTTTCTTCGTACGTTGAGTTTTTTGACCGAATGCTATCAAGTCAGTCCACTATTGTTTTGCTCGTACACATATACACACACATATGATAATATATATCTTAATCACAGTATATATCTGTATATAAATTATATATGTAATGTATATATAAAAACAAGCTACAGTAAGCTACAGCGCGCACTCACGTATATCACGAAGGGATACAAGCACTAAAAATTTGGTCCCCGTGCGATCTCATCGATCATTTGGTACCGATGAGAGAGAAACTCGCACCTACCTACGATTCCTTACAGTTCGGTTCAACAGTAATCCTTGTTCTCACGCACGATTTCGCCAGGTACAAGTGCACACCATGTTTCACGATATAATACGCGACGAAAACGATTTTCTCGTTTCTGGCGGAACTAGTAATCGCATCAGCTACGAGCATGCCGAGTGTTTGAGACATGCCACTGAACGTTCATGCCGTGTGCGCGCCTGGCAATACCTCCCTCTCTCTCTCTCTCTCTTTCTCTTTGCTTCTCGCTCGTCTCTCTCCTCCCGCTACTCACAACGGCTATATAATACCACAAAAACTGTCTCCCTCCAACTGCTTCGACAATGTCCGTCTTCGTTTAACTCAGCGTCGCGCGTTTTCGTTGCACGTTGCGGGCTGCAGCAGCCGAGCGCGACTGTCTCTGTCACGCTCGTCCGATGACGATTATTACCGATCTCTTTCTCTACCGCTGAGTGTGTTTCTGACCGCTGTGTACGAACGGCAGCGGGAATAGACGAACGTATTGCCCTTTCGGCTGCTTCGCATATTTTCCGCTATGTTTTTCAAGTGGCGCTAGTCGTGGGCGCAGGTGCACCGGGATTATCATCTCGAGTAGGGAACGAGTGGGATGCGCACGCGCACTTTTTCACACGTTTTCGTCGAGCGCTTAGTAGCTGCTCACACTCCCGCAGCACACGCGCAGCTGATCACGTGGCCTACGTCCGCGTTAAGAAGCTTGTACGGCGGAATTGAAGTCGTGTTTTTTTTTTGAAACGCCAACGTTTCTGATTGGACGGTTTGGTATAGATCTTACGGTTACGCTTAAAACTTTTTCTATTCGGATTCAGATATTGGCTGTCGAATAAATAACTCTAGAGAACTCTCTATCCGAGCAGCCAATGAAAATTTTTGTTTCCGAACGAGAACAACGCGGCAATGAAATCTTTAAGCTAATACAGGCTTGAAACAGGCTGTAGTGTGGGAACTTATTTGTATGCATGTGCGTTAGGTTAGGTTACGATAGTTTTATTAATGCAACTAGATTGTAATTTACTTTGTAATTTATATATATTTTACTTGTTGTCAGTATAAGAAATGGCGTTTACGTTTGGATCTCCAACGGTTACTTCCAGCAATATTGGATTTGGAACGCAAAAGTAAATTATATGTATAAGTTAATACATCACTACTTTTGAAAAAACATTTAACACAAAATATTACAGCAATGATGTATAATAAATTATACCACATCAGATTTTCTTATTAAATCGACATGTGTACACGTTATATTCTACGATGTAAAAAAACAAATGTATTATCAACTCTTATTTTTGTTTCAAGACCAGCGACAACAGGTTTTGGTACAAGCAATACAGCCTTTGGTGCTGCAACTACAACGCCTAGTACAATGACATTTAGCACATTATCTTCTCCGGCAACTACAGTAGGACTTAATTTTGGATTTGGTAGTACAGCAACCTCGAGCACACAGACGCAAAGCAGTTCGCTTTTGGGATCTAATACATCTAGTACAATGGCCACTCCAAGTTTATTTTCCACTCCAATGACATCTGCATCTTTATTTTCTAGTTTTACACCAAGTACAACAAGCTCTTTAACATTTGGTGCAACATCTAATACAACAGCAGGAGCAAGTTTAACTTTTGGTACAGCCACTACTAATAGTAAGTATATATATATATATATATATATATAACTTTGTATACAATTTAAAAAAACAATTATAACACTAAATTATTATAATATGCAATAATGTTGTGTGTACAGCTTCTTTATTTGGATCTGGAACTGGAAATACTTTATTAGGCACAGCAATCGGTGCTACCGCTATCACTACTACTACTACTACAATTGCAACTAAAGGACTCGGTGGCTTGGATGTTTCTCTTAATAATAAAGGTCTTTCTCAAGGTAGTAGTAGTGCAACCGCTGCCAAAGAAAATCTACTGCCAAATGAACTTGTGCAAACCATAGATAAATTCAAGTAATTATTTTGATAGATACATATGAAGTATATATATATATAAATATATATATATGATATGTTAGTATCGATTCTTTACAGGGAGTTTGTAAAAATACAGAAAGGCCTGTCTTCTGATATAGCAAGAGGTTCAGCGAGACCGCTGAATCGATGTGCGGAAGATATAGCGTCCTTGATGGAGATGTTGTCTACTTTATCTGGTTCTGTGCAACGGGACAGTTCTTCAGCTGATAAATTGAAGCAAGACACAGCAAAGGCATTGCAAAATGCCGAAATAGCTCAAAGAACTCACGATACTCCACCGGGCTTGCAATATGAAAATAATGCACCTCTTCAATTTTTCATGGAACTAGCCGAAAGTTTTGAATATGATTTGATATTATTTAGGTCACAAATCGAAACGACGGAAAAGCATATACAAGCTATGATGGCACCGAGAACATTAACGCCGCAAGGTATGTTACTTGTTTTATTAAATAAATTTAATTTAAATTGAGGAAAAAATTCTTTTAATCATCTTATATCGCTTCGATAGAATTAACTGTAGCCATGAGCAAGATTCACGAGTCTCTGATCGCGGTTGCTGGTCGATTACAAAATGTGCACGCTAAAGTGCAACAACAGAAGGAGCAATATCTCAATTTCAGAAAATATGTACTGAAAGACAACACGAATGTTTTCGATAGTATTACAGCAAATAGTAAATCTACTCGAAACACTACTGGAAAAATTACGAGCGGTCCTACTCCTTTTGGGCCAGGTAATACCTCATGCACTTGAAATTAGTAATCTTGTACCGCCGCAACTGGTACCGCAAGCCTGCGAATTTAGGAAACTTTCAGAATTTACTTGAGAATAAATGTATTAATTTTTTTAAAATAATTTTGGTTGCTGAGTTCAAGGCCGACTTCAAAATTTTGTTATTGTGTAAAGATTTTAAAATGATGAAACAAAACGTCATCCCAAAAATAACTATTTTGACAATATTTTCTTGTTTATCACAAACAAACTCATTTGTGATCTGCAGATCTGTATGTTTTTACATTTAGATCAAACAAATAAGAT
Source organism: Pseudomyrmex gracilis (assembly GCF_002006095.1). Classification (NCBI taxonomy): domain Eukaryota; kingdom Metazoa; phylum Arthropoda; class Insecta; order Hymenoptera; family Formicidae; genus Pseudomyrmex; species Pseudomyrmex gracilis. The sequence goes on from NW_018020653.1 coordinate 519,261, forward strand.
TGTTTTTTATTACAGGCAATAAAAATTTTCTAACATCGACAACATTGAATTCAAACCGACCTACGAGTTATGAAACACGAAATTCCTTAGGTAATTAATTCCTTAGGCTTTGTTGTTAACTCTCTTTTATAATTCTTTTATATATATATATATATATATATATATATATATATATATATCGCCGTTTCTTCACACTAAAAAAGTAAAAAATTCCTTTAAAAAAAAATGACTTTAAAAAAAATCACCTCCTCCCTAAAAATTTCCTACCTTCAGGTCTTGCGTGGATCTAGTTACAAGGTAGAATTTACTAATATACGTAACGTCATTTATTACTAAATGGAATCGACGTAATTTTTCTAATTAAAACTATCTACTTTTTTTCTCTTTTTCTTATCTTGCAAATATATTGGTTCATCGACGATTTGGCTTTAATTTGTAGGGAAACAGTAGAGACTGTAGTTTAAAATTATTTTGAAGTATTCAACTTTTATTTCAGATTTTATATTGCGAAGTGTAGGGAACGGGTAACATGTGTATTTTTATAATGTATATATAATGTATACGTATGTACACACACACACAATATTTTTATTGGTAATATTTGACTTTTCTATTCTTTGAGCAATTTGTGTAATGATATTGGAAGACTTACTTTTGAAATCACGCTTCCCAAACAAACAACAACACGCGCATATACGCACACACGTATACAGATACACACACAAACACATGCGCGCGCACGCATGTGCTGTAATCATGCGGTAACGCGCTTGCGTTAAGTATAAATACTAATCACTAAAAGAAAAATACTATGTCAAATCCGTTACAAATATGAATAAAAATTGCAACATGTAATTCAATATGGCTAAAATAAGTGTTCAAGAATCAGTGGGTACTCGTGTATCTGCAATGTTTCATAGGAGTTTTTTCGAAAGAGTCCATAAATTACACGCATAAATTTTGAACGTAAACAGAAACGTCAATTAGTGTGAAAATATCGACAAGTAGATAAGAAAAAATACAAATGATAAAAACTCGAAGCCTCTTAAAACGATCTCACCAAAACTATAAATATTTACAGTGTATGAGAAATATTGCTTTGTGGCTTTAGCTATATAAACATTTTATTTTTACAATAACATTACTGCTGTTTTAAACTGTAAATTGAAAGTGATGATATGAATATATATATATTGTTACAGTTTGGGAAAGTTCGACATCAGTACCATCCGCCACTAACATTGTAGGCTCATCCACAAAACCACCAACTGCAAGTTTAAATTTTAACGTGCCAATTAATTTAACCGCACCATTGCCAGTAAATGGATCCAGTTCAAATTTTCAGCTTCAAAAACCACCAGTCGGTAATAAACGAGGAAAACATTGATCACTCACGTAGGATCATAATTTTTCTAATCTTCTTTCTGGTTTTTTTTTTTTTTTTGTATCGACATGTTAATTTTCAAGTTCGATACGATGTTGCAGTCTTCTTTTTACTAGAGTGTTAGTATTAATGTAAGTTAAAATCAAACATTTAAAAAGTATTTTTATGTTTTGCATTTGATTATAGAGTTAATGTGTTATTTCTTCTTTTTTTATATTTCTTTTTCTCTTTCTTACATATATACATCTTTTTCTCTATTTCTCATGGAGTAAATTAATGTTCGACTCTCTAAACATTAGAGTTTATTATATTAGAAAAAAATTTATATTTATCTTATATATTGTACAAATATATATATATATTTTGTATTAATTTACATCAATCTCATCTCTCACATCATCGTATGATTAAATATCCAAAGATATGCGATTTTTTGAAATAATATTATTATACAGAAACACACTATTAATGTGTTTCTGTACATTATTATTAACGTGTTTTTGTACAATAGTTAATAATGTATCTTTATCTATTGAATATTATTCTACACACATGTATTGACTTCATGTTTTATATTACAAATTTCAAAGATCAAAGTTGATAAAATAATGTAATGGAAACTTAATGATAAATTGGTCCCTCTTAACATGTGTAAATAATTTTGTCTCAAATAAAAACGTAAATAAACCGTGGAGAGCAGTTTTTGAGTGATAAAAAAATGGTGAAACTATAAGCTACGTGTAAAAAAGTATGCGGTTTAATTCGATAGTACGCGTAAAATATAAAAAGATATCTTACATATAATTGATAATACCTCAGAAAATAGCACCAACTTGCACGATTGGAATCAGAAGTTTAAAAGCACTTTGAATATACAAATTTGCGTTAGAAGCCTGTATAAAAAGCAATAGATTTTTGTAATATTATAGTTATTTGAGCTCGTATATTTCATAATTTTTTTAGATTTGTAATAATAGAAAGAGAAAAACAACTTACTTCTGTAAAAGTCGTTGTTACGTTCGTTTTAATTTTGTCCGATTTTTCTTCAATTTCCGCAAACTGTTTTAAGGTCTGGCAGAACAACTTCGCCAGAGAACTAATCTGATTAGAAAGAATACGAGTAAGTTGCACCAAAGCGTCGGCTTCGCTTACTGTACGGCGACGTTTCTTGATTATTAACAGTTCCGCCGTTTTATGAAATCTCTCTATGGAAAATGCTGTGAACTTGGCCAGTGTCGATATGGCATTTCGAAAGATTTCTCCATGGTCTGTGGGCGATGATGCGAGATAATTTTCCGTTTCCACCCAAACCTGAAAGTATCGGCGTTTAATTTCAAACAGAAATTTGATGAACTTGATTAAACACAGTCTTGTTCCTAGAATAAATATTTTCTTACATCGTGTAGTTTTTCGTAAGTAATATCAATACCGAGATCGTGACAGGCACATTGTAATTTATCTCTCAAGTCCATGTCAAAGATTTCATCGTCACTGTGTTCTTCATCTAAATCACAAAGTTCTTTGATCTCTTCCAATGTTTCTTTCACAGAATTCGCGTCTTTCTCGTCTAACTGTATCAAGTGTTGCCGAATTTTCAGATTGCTCTGTTTTGATAATATTTCTAGAACTTCTAAATGAACAAGTCCCTGATAATCATCAAAAAGACTTCCAAAATTCACTTGTCTAGCTAATTCGCGCTCCTCGGCTGTTTTCTCCGCGATCTCGGCTTTTTCCTTGGCTTCTCTAAGAATTTGCGATAAAATAGGTTTCTCAGGTTCATTTGTGAAAAAGGCTCTTTTCTTCTTCAATCCGGGATCACCCTCTTGCAACACCTCCATTGTTTTTTTCCCAATAGCCTCTAACGTATCCAAACCACCTGTCATGACCTTGCTACCAGTAGATTCAACTAGCTTCGTGATCGAAGAAACTCCTGACATCAGATTCCCGAGTCCGAACGAACTATACGATTGATCTTTTTGTTGTTCCTGAATTTCTGGCTTATCTGGTAAAACAAAAGAAAAAAAAAATACAAATGCATCATAAAATGTAATTTATACAATACACGTGTACATATATCGGTTTGTTCTAAAAAGTACGTATTGTTTTTTTTTTTTAATTTTTTAAAATGAAATTAAGACTCATTGAATCGGTTTATATAATTTAGCTTGTGTAAATATTTATATACGGTACTGTTCAAATATGTTTAGTATCTGCGCTATGTCGTGACATGTAATTTCACTTATTGAAAAACAAATTATCCGAACAATCCAATATAAGATTTGGTTGGCATAGAAATTGTATCAAATACTATACCATCGGGTGTGGCAGCTTCATCTTGCGTTATTGTTTCTGTAGGATCTTGTGCAAGTCCTTGAGAAATATAAGTTTTTGAAATATTAAGTCCTTGAGACACATGAGTGCTTAGAGTAGTCATACTTGTGGCGGCTGTGTCGATTAACGAAGAGACGTTCCAGTTTCCCCAATTGCTCCAACTTGCCGAAAAATTGTCCTGATCATCGCTTGCTAAGGTAAGCTTTTTTAACACAGGTTGTAATTTTTCTTCCGTCAGTTCATCTGGCAGTTGGGCATCGAGTCCCTCCCAATCTTCCAGCTCAAAAACTTCTTTAAATTTTTTATTCGACTTTAACTCCTCTGGCTCCAACAAATCATTTACATCTTCGGATTGATCGTTCATCAATCGTTCACATTTTTCTTCCGTAGATTCTGTATTCTTGCTCACAAAATGTTCATCCGAACACTTGTCTTGTTGTTCCACGGGAACATTGTCCATAGTGCGAGATTTATCTACTTTGTCACTTGAAATTCTAGTGCCTAGTTTCTTTGCACCCAATTTGGTAGATGCTTTTTGTCTTGTATTTGTAGAAACGATTCCAATCTTTGTTGTTTCTACTTTCGACTTGGTATCATCCGTTTTTACAATCTGTTTGTCTATTGCAGATTTAGTATCTTTGTTCATAGAGGAAGGTGTATTGTCTCGACTAATAAAAGTCTTTTCCGAATCACCAACTGGTTTGATGACATCGCTTTCATGAACTTTGACATTGCTATCCGTCTTATTATCGTTATCACTAATAACTGATGTCACTTTTTGACCTTTCGCCTCATGCGGCAGAGCAATGCTCGCCTTGGATTCGGATCTTGTCCAGTAACTCGAACTTCCGCAATGTGGACGTTCGACGTACTCAGTGTCCGAGTCGGACTCAGAATCCACCGTTGACTTCTTATAGGCCGGTTGGACATTCTTTTTGACAGTCATACTACTGATCAACTCCTCGTCGGCACTCTCAAAGTCAGCATCGCTCTCGGATGTCGCCATCTCCGTCGGTTTGAAGTTTATTGTCTTGGAGAAGATGGGATTTCAAGTACGTATATACCGTATATTGAAAATTGAAGTAAATTGTGCGGAATCGAGTCAACGTCACCTTCAAATCCTCTAAAGTTATACAAACATATGTCCACACTTTTTGTTTGTATATTACACGGATACGTGTGAACACATCATGCAGGCATACATATCACATATATACGTGTCAGAATGTACATACGTATGTATTGTACATACATACATATATACGTTCTATCACAGTAGTGATCACGTGGACAACCGAATTAGCATGCCATTTGAATACCGTATGGTTCGCTCGCTTTAGCAAGTGTTAGCAAGTTTTACCTTGGGTTTGTTCTTTTTCTTTACACTGGAGCTGCACTAGTGCAAGTGACGTACACTAAAGCCCGTATCAGACTGCGGATTAAAAAATTGAGATTGAACTTGCATTTAACATAATTTTTAATTAGAATAAAGTAACTCAATTTCAAGTCTAATAAACTTTGTTCTCTAATTGGTCTAATCTTTGTGAATTTCAGAGTTCTGAAACGTCTTTTTTTTGTGGAACCTCTTGGGATGCGATCACATTCAATCGGAGCAGAAAGTGTGGCAGGATTGTCAACCAATTGCCGTGCGTTTAGCAACTGGGAGCTCATTCGCGGATCTTTATAAATTAAATTATTGCAAAACTAGCAAAATAATAAAGAACTTTTCGATTCGGCACAATTCGTTCTACTTGCTTACAAGAGGTAATACGATTATTAATGAACGCTTGTATAATAAAAGTATGTTTACTTAACAAATCTCTTCTGTATAAAAATAAGTACATGTGTAATATATTTTGAGAGAGAACGCATTTAAGATTTCTGTTTATTAATTGTGGCAAATTCCGATTTAAGTCTCTTCATGATTTCTTCTCGCTGATACATGACTTCCTTGTAGCACAGAATAGAAAATGCGACTGGACATTCATACTGCACTGTTTCGATACATTTCGTATCTTTCATGGCATCAACGTCGAATCTGAATTGCGAGACTGACTCCACTGAAAAGCAAATAATCTACTTGGAATACATAGATATGTAAATTTATGTGTACGTATATATGTGTGTATGTAACATGTGATATCCAAGTCTATCAAAAACCAGATTTTCGTCAAAAATTATAGACTCAATCTGAATAAAAAAGTGCACAAAATATGATTGACTCAACTTACGGCAATAAAAACCGAAGACAAAGCAAGTTCGGTGCTTCGAACTGATGACGTAGCCTTTGTCATCTGGCCTGACAGCGTAATGTCCGTGCGCTACGTTACGGATCATCGGTAGATGACTTAAATGTTCCGTATATTCAACGGAATATTTCCAATGATCATAATTCCCGCTTTCGGTGATCACGAAAAAGTCCTCTCTGCGGTTCAACAAACAAGAGTGAATATCAGGTAAAATTTATTTATCAGGTAAAAAAGAATTTAAACAGTTTGTAACATTATATAGTTTATTTCTTTTTTCAAGTTAAAAAAAAATATTATTTGTTATAACAGAAGTTACATTTTATATACAAAAATATGTTTCTCAAAAATCCGAGACATTTATTTAAAGTTTCATTTTTTACTTACATTGTTGGATTCAATTTTTTCATATTGCTAAAATCCGCTACAAATTCCCACACGTGCTTAGGATCCGAATTATTTACGATGGCCTCAAACATAACTTGATGCTTCATCTTGTAAACGAGTAATATGTAAAAAAGCAAAATGCCTAGAAAACTTTGCGTGATAATTCTTGTTTTCCATTTCATGGGATTAAGATTCATTTTCTGTATCGACAAAACAATAAATTACTATGTAACTTCTTGTTTTTACGATTACACTTGTTTGTTTTAGATGCCGTTATTTGTAAGAACCGCTTAATTATTGTGTAGCTCGAGCTTCCGGTATTATTATCAGTTCGATTTGACAGATCGCGATAGGAGAAGACGAAGTCGGTAAAAACGACTCTCCGGCACGTCTCGATCCCACCAACTATACAAACGTTTATCTCTACGCGTTGCCGCACATCGCTGAATGGGATGTATCTCAGGGCTGTATTTATAAAAAGGCGTAAAAGAGATTTCTTTTTCAAAAATAGTAAGAAAAAATCCTCAAATACACGTATGTATGTTCTTATATAAAAAAAAAATAAATCCTCCATCAAATCTCTTATTTTCCTATTTCACATAAAACTAAAAAAACATTGTTACTGTATAAAAATCTCTAAGCAAAGACTATTCTACAAAAACACAGATATAAAAAATGGCGCCAAAAAAGTTTTTTTGACAATAATAATAATAATAATGTACCGCTTACCTGTTGATTTGATTACAGAATATATGTAAAAAAATAGTAAATATTCTCTGAAGTTCTTCTTTCTTGATCGACTTTTTACACTGACGTATGTGAATATTCGGAAGTTCCGAACCAGAGCAGACGTCTATCTTACCACACTACTAACTTCTTCGTTTTGTTTATGCAAACTCCACAAAAAGTATGTACCAACAATTTTTTATTCTGCGCACGCGCACGCGCGCGTAGTCACACGCCTTCGGCTGCGTCGGGGAGCGCGCTATCTGCGCTAGTGCGTTGTTCTATCTTTGTTTTACATCTAATGAGCGATAAAGATGGAATGATGCGCGAATAGCGCGCTCTTCGAACGCAGTTTGTGTGATGACAGAAGCCTGAGACAGAAGAAGCAAACAATATATAGTTTTATTTAATGAACAAGAAACTGTGTGCGCGTGTGCATTATTTAAAAAACAATTCGACATTTTATTGTCGTTTTTTCTCAAAGAAGTGAGTTCTTACGTCGAAGGGGTTGCAGGTAAGTATCGACTTCCGATATGTAACTATGATATAATATTCTTTTATTTTGCATAAAAGTATGATTGTGAATCGAGAGTACATTAAAAGAAAATATTGATTACACATTACATTTATATATAGAATACATTATATAGTATTTATACTTTGCGTTGAGTAGACACAGGACACTTATCTCTTTTAAAAGTTTTTTGCGAAAAGCTTTTTTTCGCGGTAAGAACGTTCCTCTCGCCTTATCTCTTTTTTTTTTTTTTTAATCACGATAAGTAAGATAAAATGTTCTTTACTTATCCAATATTGGCAGGACGATCATTTTTTTTTTTTATAGATTATCTTTTTGTTACTCTTAAAATATTAAGGCTGCGTTATTTATTAATAGTATTGAAATCCCGTAGTTCACGTTTTACACATGTATACATGTGTGTACTAGCTGTGGACTTTTAATACTACAAGTAAATAACGGAACAAGACTATTTTTAAGTGAGGCTATTTTTTTCTTGTACTGCAAGGCAAGTTCAGGTCATCAGTGTGAATACGTGTTGAACGAAGAAAGATATAATACCGTTTCGTTTTTCTCTAGTTTACATACAAACATGTAAACAAACAACACTCGCGTTTAACATCGCAAATACGACCGATGTTGCAATATCGGATATTTTTATTGACAAAACAATTGAAGTTTTTTAACGTTAAGCAAGTGTAAAGATGATTTTTTGTATAATATATATATAATTTTTTGCAATATATATATATATGTATATATAATAATGTATATATGTATATATAATATATATATAATAATAGAATATACAATATGTAATAATAGTTGGAAAAAGGATATTTAGCTTTTTATATATATGTAACAAAAAAAGACTTCTGTAAAAACGTATCCTTTATAAAGAGCTTTTTGCCGACACGCGATAAGATAGGATATATAATAATATCGAAAATGTTTTTTGATAGCATGCATCCGTGATGATTGTACGTCAGTAAACATTACATTGTCTCGTCAAGAAGAGTATATAATATTTGTTTTTTTTTTTTGTTTTTTAATGCAGCACAGGTAGAGAAAAAAATGGAAATCAGTAATATCAATGTATACATCTGTGACAAAAATCATGAGACCACGTTTGTTATGTGTTAAAATATAAATGCAATAAAAAATATATTTAATAAAAATTCTGTTTTTCCGAAGAAACTTTGATTATTAGATTCTGCAATCGTCGCTTTTAATTTTACCGTTAATATTACTGATGTCCATTTTCATAATCTGCACGAGATATATCTATATATAATTCTTTCATTTCACATATATATTGATTTATACAATATTTTAGTTTGTTTTAAATATTTACTTTATGCATATGTATATATGTTTGCTTAACGCTCTTATTGATATTCACACCTTTTATTCTAAATAACACATTACATGACACGTGAATTCTTTCGGCGACAAACCAATATCAAATATCAATAAAAGCATTACACGTATAAAATAAAAACCATATTTGTGATTAAAAAGAGAAAGAAAGAAGATATATATATCTTTTTTTTCTCTCTCTTACTATTTTTTAGACATCGACATTCTAAACGATATGTATTACGGAGAGTTTTTACTTCTGTGTGTGTGTTTTTTACAACTATTAACGTGTATTATATATATATATATATACTTATAAAAGTGCAGAAGTATGGCATGTCGATGGAATACCATTTTCTTTTATCTTGTAGACTATTCTTTTTTGTTTTTTTTTTTGTTTGTTAAAGAAGAAGTTGCGTGTCAATTTTACATGTAAAATATACTTGTAATGATCCGTGCGAGTGCACTCGGACTCGAGGATCAGCTCGATTGTGACAACCGTATGTGATTGATTGAATTTAATGCAATATGTGCCATTCCGCGAATTGCTTCCGCGGCGATTGTGTCATTTGAAGCCAGTGCTCCCGTCCCTGGCTGTTGTCCGCGCCCGTGGCCGGTCCGATGATGCAGGACCCGACGATGGGATTTCCGCCGATCAGTTCGCTGCTGCTGCTCGAATCCATCACGCATATCTTCCATAAGATAAAAATTAATCGTTTATTATATTTTATTATATATTTCATATTTATTTTTGCATAATATTATTTATCGCGCAATGCGTTTATGTTTGCGGTCTTTTTTGTTAAAAATAAATTACCTCTATAGCTGACGATGCTAATGACGAGGCAGGAATGTTAAATGACATCGCTTCGTTCCAAACAGGATTTATTGTTGCTCTTCTGACAGCTGTTTTCTTCTTCTTCTTCACTTTCCTTTCCCCACAAAGAAGACTAACTTTCGCAAACGGATCTAACGTTTCCTTATCCTGTCACCACGTTAATTAAACGTTTCATAATTGATATAATCACGATAAAACAATGCGATATTGTTAAACATCTGATAGCAACTGTGTGAATTGATACATTATAATAATCAACATGAAAAACATTTATGTTGTCAAAATATGTTATACACAATTGATGTGTAGACTAAACTTTACCGGTTGGGGGAACAAATTTCTGGCCTTCATCATAAGCACCGTGAGCCTCTCGGCGCTTGGTAAATAGGACAATGAGACCAGCACTTCTTGTATCTCCTCCGGCGGTTTGCGTTCCCTCGCTATTTCGCCCCAAATTTCCACCGAAGAAGTGGAGGAGACTAGTTCCAGACTGTCCATTGCCACCCTTACGGAACCCACCACATCGTTCCTTGAGAAACGATCGTAATCGAAAACCTAGTTACGTCACAAATTATTGTGTCAGCGATTTTGAAAAATCAGATATCCCAATCTAAAAAAAACTAAAGTTACGCGATTGACAAGAATGTGATTGCCTGTAGAAGGAGAGTCTTCTCCTGCAGCTCTTCGTAACTAACGGGAAACTTGAAGTGCTGATCGAAAAACGGATTTGGATCATTCCGATGGATCTTGGTTTGCCTCTTTCTGTTGTCCACCTCGGGACTGAGGCTAAGCTTCACGTAAGGATCGTTAAAACCGCCTTGATCGCTCCCGGCAAGATCGTGCGCTTCAATCAGATGCACATCCAAATCCGATTTATCGTAGTCGTATCTCAAACGCAAGTGCAGTCTACCAAGATGTTTACCTGTCCTTTAATCGCACAACAATATTATGATGTGTTATTTTCACGATCGAATCACAAAAATAAATATCAAATTGTTTTGTACCTGCGGGCGCTAAGAAAAACAGGACCGTCTCGTCTTTGATAAAGATCCGGTTGTAAAGAACCAAGAGGGGAAGCAGGTGGTAGGGGCCCACTGTCGCTGCTACAGATAAGTAAATAAAAAGTACATCTTATATTTTTTTTATTTTACACATTTCCGTATTACATTATCTTTTATTTTGTAAGTATCTTGGGAATAAATTGTTTTAAACTGTTCTAAATATCTTTTATCCGATGTTAAATTGTAATAATGATAATTTATAAAGATCCGCGAAGAAACAAATCAATGTTTCGCGCACTCACGGTTGCTAGACGCGCGGCGTCACAAAGAAGTTTGGTTTTTAATCAAAGAAGAGAAATAATTAATAAAAAATTTAATGTAAATAAACGTGAGAGCGTTGTTTAAATATAAATATTGTTCTTAATATAACCATTGGTGTTTATAAAACACTCTTATATATATGTGGGTATATATGTATATAAAACTTCCGATAAACATTTTTATCACGTTATTTATTTTGTTGCGTTTATTTGATTTTTATTTTTACGGTTTTATCATGTGGGAAAACGATATATTATGTACCTTATAGAAGCACGTGGCGGCGGGATGAGAAGAGGTGATAAGCAACGGCTGGGCTGTCTGGAGGTACTTTGAACGGCATTTATCGGCGAACACCCGCAAGTGGAACTTGCTGTTGCTACGGACGACAAAGAAGTCTGCGAAGGCGATGCATTTCCACTGTGCAAGCTGCCCGAGTAACTCGCAGGACTTGCACAACGCGCATCCAAGGACGAGGCCCGTGCTGGTGAAGGAGATCTGTAGGAAATTTCCAAACTGTGTAATCTACATAACTCTCTCGAGAGAGATTGAGAATTTAACGTTGCATTTTCTACATCGTCTAACATTTCTTAGAAAAATTGAATAAAATTGCGATAATTTTTTAGAAATAATTTATTGTTTTGACATAATAATTTATTATTTTATTTCTAATCTAAAAAGAGACGACGACGAGTGAGAGTTCACATGACAGTGTAATATCGGCTCGTGCCATCGACCGTCTATGTATTCAAATTGTTTCGCTCGACTCCCACACATTTTCGCATTCACTGTATCAAACTTGTTCACTGCAGCTCGATGGAGAAAATATTTTTTCTTACTTTTCTTGTTAAATATATATATAATGATAAAATACATAATTAATATTAAAACTGCCATCTGCACCACCGACCTCGACTTTCTGGTAGGTGGATACGAAGAAGCGGCATGTAAAGGATCATGTCGAGCATGATGTCGTCCGTCAGGGCCAAATGCTTTGATCTGAGGTGATGAGCCGCGATGACTCGAAGAACAAGAAGATGCACCTTCCAGCGAGCTCTGCGAGCTGACAGATGAGTTTCTTGCAAGCGTTCGACCCCCGCCAGGATAGCTGCGACTTTGATGGGGCAAGCCTCCAAGTGGAAAACGAATTACGAAAAATTAGATGGGATGAAACATTGTCACAATTGCAACGGGAGGTAAGGTTCTTTCGGTTATGCTCAACGATGCGCGTAAAAATTTCTTCGCAATTAAGTTTCAGTCGTTATGTGTGTGTGTGTGTGCAATCTATAAATAGATATAAAAAAACATTATCTTAAGAAATAATAACTTTATAGTTATGGGAAACAAATTTTATTACGGGTTTGTGTTGATATAATATATAAGCAACTCAGAAGTAAATCGAGGTAGATGTATCTGCGCGTCTTCATAAGCATTAATTAAAGTCAAATATATGATTTAATTATTCTCGTCTCTTTCTGGTTGAGAACTTGGTATAATTTTCCAGAAACTGTACTGAGAGAAGAGACAGAGATAATCATTTAAATTACATCTAACTTTTGCTGCTAATATTTGCGGGACGTTCGCAACTGCGACAATGAGAGAAGATACTCACTCGATTCGCTCGACGGTTGCACGGCGTGTTGTTCCTTCGCGACGTTAAATTCCTGAAATAGAAAAATCATAAAGAGCGATTAAAATTTATTTTACTTTGATCTAAACCGACGTGCCCACACGAGTTTGTTCCGCATTCGAAACATAATTGTGCGCGTACGTCGAGCGTATTCGACGAATAAATATTTATTCGATATACACAGCGCGTAAAAGAAACTGCGTACGTATATTTATCTTGCTCCAGTTTTGCACCGAAGAATGTTTTAACGAGAAAATTTCTGACATTTTTCTCGGATGAAAAATGCTACTGGAATTCATTTGCTCGGAATATTTCTAGCTGTCGAAGCAGCCGTTCGATCATAAAATATATCACGAAATAATATTGTGTCGCACAAATATATTTTTTATATACTTATATACGTATGTGTTTTCTATAGTAGCGTGTCTGTGTGTGGTTCTTGATTGTGTGTTCACTGATAGTTTCGTATTCCGATATTGTATATAACTACTCGCGTGTTCTGTTGCATTGTTACGGTTAATTATGACACAACGTTAATAATTGCCTCTATTTCAGTCTCCCGTGAGACTTACTTTCATCGTTTTCCGCCTCAGCACCAAAGAGACATCGCGTCGATATATATTTTCTGTTAATGATGTACGTCACATCGCAGATTTTTCTCAGAAAAGATATAAAAACAAAGAGAATTTCTCAACCACCTTAATCCCCGTATAACTTCGTGAGCGTATTATAATTTTTTTTTTCGCGCTCTTGTATTATTTTAATTAATATTTCACCTCGTCCGTTAAAGATCGTTTGTTTTAGAACAACATAAGCGTAATGCCGTGTTATCGATCACACGGCATCTCTTTATGTTGAAGTGAAGAAACGAAGTGTGTGTGCGATATAGAGAGTTAATCGAAATTTTAAAAAAGCAAATATGTGTGAAGTTCTCTTTTCAACTCAATTGCAGATGCGCATGTTTTGTTTTCGATGACTTGTATCGTGCAAGATCGGTGCATATAAATTTTCTTCGAGTATAAAGTTTCACTCCAAACGAGAGTGGATTTTTTTTTTTTCTACACTATACACAGCGAAAATATTCTACATAGTAAAATATTCATTTTGCAACGAAAGGTTGGGTGAAAACTCGATATAAATGAAAAGTCACTCGAGCGATTCGACAGTCACTCAATTTTTCGAGCATTTTTCACTCTAAAAAATTTAGAAAGTAAGAGCAACGCCTCGGGTGTAGTAAAGATAATCGAACAATTTCTTTGAAGTTTCGAAGTGTCCTCCATAGCTCTTGATAAGACCGAGTCTTTGAATTATGAAGCCAGGAGGAGGAAGGGAGAGTGAAGACGAGCGAGTGGAGGAGAGAAAGACAGGAGGAGCGAGGCTCAAAGATGCCAAGTTCGTGTTTCAACGTCGTGACGAGAGGATAGGGTGGCAGTTACGGGGTGAGGTCGCTGGAGGCTGCCTTTCACGGGTCGATACTTGGAGCAGAGCTGTGAACAGAATCCGCGAACGGTTCCGCCCACCAAGCCGAAACAACAAAATCGCCACATCGTTTCTCTATACCGTGTTAGACATCGATCGCGATTTACTGTTTGTCGTTTGCAGAAATCTTACGTGGGAGTTCACGACTGTGAGATTTTTTCATTGTTGCGTTGCGTTTCTTTTCCTTTTTTGACTATCGGATGAAGTTTTCTAAAGTTTCGTGTCCTACACATAAATGTTCTATAAATATATGCATTTGTTGTTTTCCTTCTTTTCTCTGTTTAACTTAAGAGTGATGAAACTTTGAACACATAAAGAAAAGATAAAGTTTTAAAATAGTTAGTATAAAATAGTTAAAAATAGTTAAAGTACAGTAAAAAATAGTTTATATATGAAAACATATATATATATTTTTTAATGAAACTTCTCAAAGTAAAGTTAAATTTGGAAAAAGTAACAATACCTGCGATTTATTACATTCGTCGCGCAGGATTGTTTCACGGAATTGATATTTCCACGATAAACGTATATGAAACAGGCGCATATTAAACGGAGCGATATATTGAAGATTCATGTACGCGCGCGCGATATAAAAATTTATTTCTTTTTGTTTCTCGCTTGTGATTTTTTTTTTTTTTTTTATCACGACACAGAGGCTTTAATTTTGCGTTGCTGTAGGAAAATTAACTCGCTTTATCATGGAAATTTTGTCTGGTGCTGAGCAGCGACGCAACGAACTCGGAGAGTTTTCTATAAAGCGAGTGAGATATTTTATGAACAGAGCTAGAATATTTCGAGGACAAAGTTGCACCGAACGAAGAAAATGGTACCGTTATCGATCATGCATAACAAACACCGAGCAGCGAGCTTAGTATAGTCACATCAGCTCAGGAAAGAAGCGTGTTAGAATTTGCAAGAAAGAAATCAAGAAAGATGTAGCACACAAATTTTCGGAATTACTCAAATAAATAATCAAAACAAATAAAAGCCGATCGGAGGGGGCTTCCCTATTCTGTATATTTGCCATAAAATTATACGCAACTCTTAACAATTAAAAATTTCAAACAATCAGAGAGACAAAGCGAAGCTCCTATTAATTTTTAATTGAATTGGTTGTAAGATATTTTGTGTCTCAATTTGATGAGAGAAACGCGTACTTTATAATTGAGAGAACAATTATGAAGTACACGTTTCACTGATGTTCGTGCAAAAGTGGGTCATAATCTTCACGATCAACACGAAAAAATTCAATTAGGTTTTACGTCCGGTATTTTACAGTATAAAGAGAGATGTTCTATATATATCACATCTTTTTACAAAAACTACGCGTGTGAGACAACTGCAATTGTTTTTTTTTTGTTTTGTTTTGTTTTGTTTTTTTTTTTAAAGTCTTTTCTGGAAATAATACAAAAAAAATATATTTATCAAACTGCGATGCAGTGGGAACAAAAATAGCATTTCACTTTCTAGTCTGTAGCTAGAATATTTCCGATTAACGTTGGAATTTTTGTGTTATTCGATTTATCGAACGTTTTTAGAAATTGAACGCGTGTCGGTCGTACTGTGTGACGCACGAACATCCCGATCGTGGATGATCGTGTATATGTCAGCTCTGTTCCAGTGCCAATTAACCACTCTTCGTTTCTTGTCAAGTGAAAAGCATCGATCCGAAGCACGGGACGTACTATCGTATCGCAAATTTATCTGGGAAACCATTAAATTTTTATTAACTAAAAATAAGAGCGCGCTTATATATTCTTATCGCTCGCACTTCACAGACACATTATGTCGATTCTGATGTGTTTCAATAATATCGCATTGTTAATTCAAATGAACGCGAGACGTAATTGTTCTCTGTATAATATTTATACTCGAAAATAATAAAAAAAAAAAAAAAAACAAACAAGAATGACAATAATTCGAATCTGTGAAGCTCGATATGCAAGTATACGTCCAGATTTCGAGCGCACGCGAATCTAAAATCTTTTAATCACAATTAGAGAGATTTACCAAGAGATTATATCTGTACGCGCATGGTAACATAACACGCAAGAAGGTGCTAACAAAGTTACACGCGTAGTAAGAGGAAAGGTTACGTTAGAATGGGCGCAACAAGTACATTCAGATCTGCATGACACTTTCATGTCTCTTCCTCTCTCTCTCTCTCTATCTATCTCTTTCTCTCTTCCTTCCTCTCTCTTTGAAGTTTCCGAAATTATTTCTAGAATGTTTCTCTTTATTTTTTTAAGATGTGTACGTTTTAAATATATATTTTAAAAGATAAGATTTAAATTAGACACAATATTTTTTTATTACAGAAAAATATAAATTTAGTATCTTGTATATTTTTTGAAAATATATTTGTTTTGCAATGATTGTGTGCGTATATATACAGAATTCTGATTATATATATATATATATATATATGTACCTCCGAACTGGTCGAAGTTGTGCTGTCAGCACTATCGGTATTTGCGACGGAAGAAAGCGGCGACCTCGTGCCCCTCTGCGCCCATCTACCCCTGATTATTGCTACTCCTGTCACTGCGCCGATCTTGGTGGCCGCGTTGTTTCTACTCGATATATTGCTGGACATATTTCTGTCCCCGCTTGTCGCACCACCGCTTCCGCCTCCGCCGCATAACTCCAGGACATCGCCTAGAACTTCCGACAATTTGTCCGGCACTTTGACGAATGCGTCCAAAACAAGGCCACGAGTATCACGGGATCGAGGATTTGTGCTCTACGTTTTTTTTGCTAACTCTTCTGTCGTCGGCGACTAACGCGCGCGCGGCGACTTTTAAGAATGAAAATCTTTGATCGAAATCATCAGCACGAAGAAATCCAGCGCTTGGAAATTTAGCGCTCTATCATCAACTTTCGTCGCTTTCCGTATATCTGTAATTACAAATTTGTTTTTTTTTGACGTGTCGTTCATTCAATACTTGTGTTACAACGTTGTTGTTCGATTATTAATTTTTTTTTTACTTCGATCGTCCGACTAATCTTCGCGCGACTCTCGAGCAAATGAGAAAGTTTAGTTTATCACGCTCCAGTACCGAATGAATGTGTGTATCGCGAAAAAAGTACCGCGTGCTGTTTTTTCACAAACGAAATTGAAAATCCCCGGGAAGGACGTTTTCAATTTCAACGATTGCAGCTTCTCTGTGGTAAAACGAGTCCGGATCAATTCCTTCCTCTAAAGATATTTAGCGAGTTCCAAAAAAGGTATATCCGCAACTCGATATTGCGTTTGCATTGATTGACGCGATCTGCGATTATCCCATTCGTTCCGAACCGGACACTATTCTCTCTCTCTCTCTCTCTCTCTCTATCTCTTTCTCTCACGTGATTGCAACACTCATAGCGTTTGTTTCGTAAAAAAATTCCGTGTCTCGTTGACCATTGTCCGTTGTAATCTTTTCGCGTTCATAGTAGTAATTTCACAAATTTCGCGTTTCTCATTAACTTAGCGTTTATTATTAGTTCTCGCATCAGTTTCAAAGTCGTTTATTGTAAGATTATAGTCTCTCGCGCGTTGTCTATCGTGTCTCGTCATTTAGTTGTCGTTCGCGTTTAATCTGCGATTAAGTTTTCGTCTCGAGTTACGATTGTCGTCATCACGTCCTTTCTCGGAGCTTAAGTGCGTCCGCGGCATCGTGTAATAACGGGCGTAGTCCATTTTCCTGTAATTTACTAGCGTACCGAAGCGAAGATACGAATTGACGCCAATCGAATTCGAAAGGCTGATGATAACGATGTTCCGAATGCGAGTAATCCCCGGAGAAGCTGATGTGTAACCGATCATTCCGAACGAACGAATGTTTTATTGTTATGCAAACTGTACGTGTTGCTTCCTTTCAGCTCTTAATCACGCTCTTATGAGAGATCACTCCTCTTCGCAAATACATTGAGCCGAGCTGACCGAGTTTAATTGTCGTTACACGGTCCCATTATTGCAATATTACAGCTTTTCAATTTGTGTTTCGGATATTCGTGTGGTGTCGCGCACACTGGCGCCTGGTTATTTAAGCATTTTTGATTGAAATTAAAAAAATTAAATATTTAGACGCGCCCGTAAGTGTGTCGCACCGTGTAACAGCCGAGATACGTATCGCAAATTACGGCAGAAAGAGAAATAAACAACATATTATATTGCTCGTAACGGTTTGCAATAATTGTTTCGTTAACACATTATCAATAACCAGTTAATTAATACACTAACAAACAATGCGAATGTATTTAATAAAAGTAAAAAATTAAAATTTTAATCAAAATGATTACATTTTATATATAACGAAGTACGAGGAATTTACGCGCTCCTTTTTTGACAAAGTGAAAATCAATACTTAGTAATTGAGAGGATAAAATGAAAAACGCAATAGTTCTGTGAAAAATATGCAAGTAAATGTAGTAAAGATCATATATAAGCATACATGCTTCTCTTTTATGTATATATTTTCCTCATAAATAAAGTATGTTAGTTTTATGTAATTTATATCGTGTTTCGTACGTGCAATATCGTATGTAATATTTTTTTTCAAATATTATGAAAAGCTATACATGTGTAATACAGAATTCGATTCTTTAAAAATGTTTCGTATTGAAAACTAACGTTACATCACATTTCTATAGACCGCTAACATGGTAATTAAATAGTTACGTGTACATTATTTATTTATTTTCTTTTCACAATGTCGCGTTCAAATTTTTCATATGTATCATTTTGAATTTCCGAACGATACACGTCGTATTTCGGAGAATCGTTACGTTACATCAAGTGCTCACTCGAGAGAAAGCGTTTTCTAGATAGCGCGTTGTAATAAAAATCCAAACTCGTGAGTACAAAAAGAGAGAAGACAGTATTGAGAAATATAAGATATTTATTCTTACTGTCGTCCGCTTATAAGATTTCAACAAAAAATTCGTTCTTATTGCTGTCTCGCGATCTCAAAATCCTTAACCACCTTATCGATCTCTTTCTTAATTCCGTGTTTTATATTAAATTTGGTCTTATGTTAAAAAGACCTCGTCTTCTTTGTTGATTAATCATGTATGAAGCTGAACATAGTAGGACTTCTGATTTCATTACGGTTCAGCGGTTAGGCACAACCGCGGCTCATTACTCTACCGGTAGTCTGATCCAATTAATCTTGCGTCATTGCTTCTTCTCTCTCTCTCTCTCTCTCTCTCTCTCTCTCTCTCTCTCTCTCTCACACATACACACGCTCACACACACACATACTCTCTCTTTCTCTCTCTTACTTCTTGTTACTCACTTTATCTATCTGTTTATCTATGTCTCTTTACTTAAGGAGACAGGTGTTCGAATCGTCGCGTGTTATGACTACTTAGATGCCACGCTGCTGACCCGATTTGCCATCGGTTGTTGAAGCGACAGTAACAATTGGACAGCTTCACTTTCACGCGGCAAAGAAATGTTTTTTACACACTTTTCGTATCACTTGTTTGAATTGCTCGCACGATATATCGGTCATCCGTGTGTGTGTCGCGATAATTAATCGTCCGATCCAGCACACGGGAGTATCCGCGTTTGATCGCGATAATTAATTTCACTCTTTTCTTCACTACACGTACGAAAAAAATATGAGATGTCGGGGGCAAGGGCGGGCGAAAAGGGTTACCGTGTCGATCTCTTCGGTTCTCTTGTGCGTCAATTACATACAGGTCGATAATGCGGATATGTGTCAGCAGGTATCACAACCGTACTGCAATACTGGGCCAACCCGACTGACTTTGTACGCACCCGACCAGGGCTCGTCGTCGTACAACCAGAGAGAACGGCGCTTCGCCGCCGTAGCGTAGCTGTCGGGGGTTGGGGGTGGTAGGCGGTTGGTTTCGCCACATCGAGGGTTGCGAAAAGAGAGACGCGGATCAAGAGAAAGTGAGAGAGCGAGAAAGAGAGAGAGAGAGAGAACGATGAAGGAAAAGTGGCGAGAGAAAGGGGAGGAAAAGAGAAACCCTTGACCAGGGAAGGAGACGAAAAAGGAGATGAGTATCGTGAGAGAAAGAGAAAGGGATAGAGAGAGATACAGTGAGAAGAGGATGTGCGTGCGCCGCAACAGGTTAGACATCGGAACCGAGAGAAGAGGATTTTCAAGCATAGTGTTCCACTTTTCATTTCAACGATGTTACATTTCTGTCGTCTCGATGATCGACACTTTTTGAAATTAATAATTATTAAAGAAAATTTTTTTTACGCAATTCGCATCGAAAAGTATCCGAAATAACGCGTAAATAGCGACGGTGGCATGTCGCACATTGCGCTTATTGACCATCAAATTATAACTGAACTGGAGTTTGATTAAATTGCTTTTTCATAACGGCGATAGATAAATTTGAGAATATCTAAGTCTCAGAAGGGAAGCTAAGCAATCTCGCTCTTCCACGGGATAACGTTGCGACGTATAACGATACATTAACCTAATTATAGAATAGCTTCAATGCACTTTGCGTAAAATGTGAGTTTACAATTTTGTAAATTGATGCAAAAAAGTTACAAAGACAAATTGTTTTATTTGAGGAAAAATTAAACATTGAAAAGATTTTCACTGAATACAACAATTTCGTTTTCTTCTTTACGGATGTGTTCGCCATTTCATTCGTAAGTTTTAAGAGTAAATTAATTAAAAGCTCCGCGAGAGATATTTCCACAATCAACTTGAATTTTTAACTTATTAGAAGCGAGGAAATAATTATTACTGCAATTTATGTAAAAATAAAGAACTCACTCGCTTTGCCAAAACTCACTTTTAATCAGTAGCGCGCACATATCAGACGGCCTTCTTTCGGTTCGACAAACCGGAACGGCACATCAGCAAAAGCGACTCGAAATGAAGCTTTTGCAATATGCTATAATCTATGATGACTTCAAATGAATCGTTGCGACAAAAAAGTCAAAGTGTCAAAATGTCTGATAGTGCGTGTGTAGAACACGCGCGTATGCGACATCTAAGAAAACAGGTCAAAAATATGCCAAGAAAAATATTACATACACATGTAACATCAAGAAATTTATTTTTATCGCGACGCACTACATTGCGAACAATTTCTCTGTAAACCTGATATCTGCCGCAGCAGTTATAGGCGCTGTATCGATCGAAATTCTAGGTTCAGAGTGTGTTCTTGTATGGAATAGAAGGCTCTTCAGGAGCTGCGTGTGTAGGTACTTGAAGATACGCGAGATAAGCGAGATAACAAACGCACGCGCGCGCGCGCGCTTACTAATCCATTCTCCTTATCTCGTTTTTTTTTAGTATTATTCATATTTTATAACAACCAGAGTGTTTTGTTTCACTCGTGTACTTAAATATACATGTGACAAAACTCTCGCATATGTCTAAAATTACGTTCTCTTCTTTCTCTTTAATCACTTTGTTTTCTCACAGCTTGAACGACAGAACAAACAAGCCGAAAAACAAAAAATAATTCAGCGAAGTTTTGACATTATATATATAGATTTACGTCTGTGTTAAATTTTGCGTAATTGAAAATTTGCATTTTTTGCAAATCGAGACAAAACGATTATATGCGTCGCATTTTGTGCACATTATCTCGACGTAAGGCACGTGATGTAGGCACGATAATGGTTATCCAGCTGCGATCATAAAAAAATTGGATTTTTTAACAGTTCATTGCGATCTTTTTAACCAACCGCGGGGATGGTTTACCGACGTATTACCGACGCACACAAATGTATATATATATATATATATATATATATGACAAACATATTATATAGATATATAGAGCGATAGATCAATATTGCTGGCAAGCGCGAGGGCAACATTTACCCAGCACAGCTGTGTATTACTGCGTGCAGTAAATAAAATTAAAAAAAATTACACACAATACTATAAATATTGTAACAACAATTACAACAATAATAATAGTCATAGAATATTTACTAAAAGTGCTTAAATCGCCGTAATTGGAGAGAGATCGAGAATGAAACGGTAATATCGAGAAATTAATTTTATCGCGACGATATAGCATCGTCACAAAAATGATCATTCTTCTTTCGTATTAATGCGATAAAAGAAATTTCTACTGAATGATTGTTATTAGTTATGTGACCAATTAGTGGCAAACTGATGATTAACTACTAACCCCAGTCTGGACGGCGTAGTAATTTTTTTGTGGCTTCCTCCAGTAGTAAAATACGTAGGACGCTGCGTGGCAATGACGTTGCTGATGAAGATGATCGTTGCGGTCACTCCCAATGTCCGATGGATCCGGCCAACGATCCAGATTACTCCAATTCCATTTCCTACGTTGCTTCATGGCATAGTATCGATAAACCACGATCGTCATGGCTACCACTAAGGCTAATCCCATGCCAGCTGCCGCCCCGAATATTGCGGATGACACCATTTTTTAACAGGTAGTATTCGATATAGAAAATAAAGTCGTTGTATTTTCAGTCTGAAAACAAAATTAATTAAATGTTGATGTTTCTAAAAAAAATAGTTGAAAAGATTCAATAAAAACAATTTGTAGTAAATTTTCAAACCGTAAAATGTGCCTTTTAACAAGTTACATGATATGTTCATTTAATTGAAACTCAACGTATCACATCGTAATGTCATTATAGTTTACTGCTACGGAAGCGCGAAAACATAATCGTATCAAACTATACCGATCAAATGTGTTGCTCTCACTAGAATTTCGCAAATCTCATTAATAACACGATCATGAATACTGTTTCAGAATTTTGCGTCGTTCTCTCTCTCTCGTCGCGTTATATATTAAAGCAAGCAAGGCAGGAGTAGAATACACGCTGGTCTATGCATATTTTTTCACGGATTATGTCAAGTATTCATAAAATCAATATGTATGAAACTTTTTACCGGTAGTTGCGGATAAGATTCTTTGGAATCTTATTAGGCAAATTTGCCGCTTCGCGTTTACCTTGGAAGAGTTTCCCATTATATAGCAGCAAACGTCAAACAAAAAACAAACAAACAAACAATTGGAATGTAATATAGCAATTTTTTTTATTTTTAATTGAAATGTGTAATGTAATAACATACGATGGATACGCACAGACACATTTTATGAGATACTTTCCGAACAAAATTAAACGTGCGAGTTAATATGCAAAAAAGTTAAACATTTCATTAAAAGAAAAAAAAAACAATTTTCCATCATTGAGTCGTTAAAATGATTCTGAAATGTATTTTTTATAACATAAAACGACTTTGTATAACGCGTAATATGTTATATTAAAATATATTATAGAAAAAGAGATAAAATATATAAAGAGATATTCATTGAAATGTCTTTTTTATCGATTTACGCGAATTCTCCAGACCCTTAGCAACAGTACGTAGGTGTGAGAGGGCGCTTCTTGAATAATAATGAGCGCGCTTCTACGTAGCGCGTTCAACCAACGTTACGTTGAATTGGTGAGAAAATGTTATGGTTATTAAAAAGTAATGCGGAACATAAAAATCTTAATGTATATATATAACAACGGATATAATTTTCGACCGTTACGTAACTTGACGATAAACTAGTTTACATATGATTTACGTGATCATAGCATTGTTTAAGATAATAAAGTATATAGGAGAATACTTTTTTATATGTGTAAAAGTATAAAATATACTATTATTAAAATATTATTATTAAAATACTATTATTGTTGAAAACAAAGTATGTATAAAAATGTTTAATTTTAATAAAATAAGTTAACAAAAGTAAAACGTTATAAAACTAATAAACGTGGCACAAATAGAATATACACAAATAACAAATATAATAATAATGTCATAACAATATTTTCTACCTTTACGATGAAAATCGTGAGGTCGAAAATCTGCTAGTAACTCGCCAAAGAAATGATAAGTAGAAGAAATCTCGTTGCAGTCAGACGGATTTTCAGTGGAAAAGAGCGATAAAGTCCCGTCTTCAGTAGATATGCCGACGATACGATCTGACCGATCGATAACCCAATCAAATTGTGTTTTGATTATTATTTATCGTTCGATTCACCACAATTTAATCAATTCTCTCTGTAATTATGATAACAATAATTGATAGATCAAGAGCAATCGATAAGAAGCAATTCGATCGTTCGTCTCATGACGAACACGTTTGTTTTTAAATCATAAAAAATGGAATCGCAAAAATCAACAAGTTACACGTCTTGTCGGTGTGTTTATTTTCAAAAATTAATACTTGACTCACACAGCTGTTACTGCTCTCACGGCGCATCACCGACTAAATATCTCTCCCGCTGGG
The DNA here is from genome assembly GCF_002006095.1 of Pseudomyrmex gracilis. Lineage (NCBI taxonomy): Eukaryota > Metazoa > Arthropoda > Insecta > Hymenoptera > Formicidae > Pseudomyrmex > Pseudomyrmex gracilis. The sequence continues at coordinate 543,740 of NW_018020653.1, forward strand.
TGAGTCAGATATGCTCTTGGAGAGAATTACAGTGAAGTGAGAGGAAAGGAGAAACAGAGGGAGTGAGCAAAGAATATCAAAAAACAAAGAGAAAAAACCAAATAGAAAGAAAGAAGAAGGATGGGAATAATGTATACAAGGGGAGAAAGAAGATGAAATAGATGAAATAGAAACGAAAAGGAACAGGGGCAAGGTCGAAATGAGAAGATCTGAGATTGACACAAAAAAATAGCAGCTAAAGTGAAAGGAGAATAAAAGAAAACGAAGTGTGTGTGTGTGTCTGTTACATACACACATACAGAGAAAAAGAGAGAAAACTTGTGTATGAGAAACATAAAAGAGAAAACAGAAAAGGAGAATGGGAAATCCGACAAGAAACATATAAGACGCCCGTCAGAAAAGATTAAAACATGACACGTGATCATTCTCTCGATGCTTTGTTTTTAATAAGAAGGCTTATAAGTCGGTCAATCTTATTTATATAAAACATGCGAAAATAGTGCAAAAAGATTCATAATTTATTTTTTAACGATTTATAATTTTTAATATGCGAAGGGACTTCTCTTGAATTTTATACAATTACATGTATAATTAATATAAATTTTAATTGTACGTAGTCATTTTTTAAATAACTTTTTTTATATCATCATATCATGTATATTTTTTCCTACATGTTTAAATAATACTTTCTATTTTTTCAGATATCGATAAGGACGATAGTTTTATACTTTGAAGTAGATAATAATACAAAATCATTTCTCTTGTGTTCGTTAAATTAATTATCCAACCGTTGATAGCTGATGTAAGCATTTCTCGTTTTTTTTTTGTCTCTTTTGTTTTTTAAATAAAATGTTATACATTTTTTGTTTTAAAAACTTCTTGTAGAGAATAAAATGTTTTTCCGTGTCATGTTTGAATCAAGCATAGAAATAAGAGGATCACCTGCATAAGAGACATATCGATTTACATTGTTTAATTCAAAAATCACAGTAAGCAAAGTTGTTTGTAACAAATGACTTTTGAGTAGAGAAGAAGAAGAAAGATTAAATTTTTAACGCGCGCGATTGAGCTCAATAAATAAAATCATTTATTAATTAACAAGTTACTGAAATATGATTGGTGTCTTATGAATCGATGTTTCTTGCATCGACGAGCATTAGTTTTCTCTGCGACATTGTCAATTCTCGTGAAGGATAAGGAAATAAGGACGCGAAAGACCGCACCGATTGAGTTAGACAAGGACGGTGCATGCAGTCTCAGAACGTCCGTCTCGAAGAAGTTACAGGTGGTTGCCCTACAAAGAAAGATACAAAAAAAAAAGGAAAACCACCACCAGCTCGCTGCTCATGCGATGAATAAAAAGTATGAAAGATAAAGGGATTTATCTCTTTAGCGAAAAATCGATAAATTTTCCGCGTGCAGTTTTGCAATATTTGCTAACAACAGCAGCTTGCAAATTGTGTTTTAAGACGCGCGCTAACACGTTCGACTTTTCTTCTCACGCAATTATGTGATTTTACACGCAAAGCAGAAAGTAATTATGTGTGTGAAAAGCGTGTCTTTCAAAATATTACAAGAGCGAAACCCAGAAGGACGTTATTGACAGACGAGTGATAATGTCACGCGTTAAATATCAAAGTGAAAAAAGATGTTATATATATATATATATCACAGTTACAAAGCACAGACGCGAGATAGTTTTAGGAGACTTACCTGGAGTAGAAAAAAAAACGACGCCAAAAAAAAAAAAATGTCCCGATGAAATTTAACAGTGCGCGTAAATGAACAAAGTAGTAGTAGTTTTTTTCACACTTTGCGCGCCACCTAATACATATTGCCAGCACAATTCTCATTTCTCTTCCCTTACGCGAGTTCGAATCTAAAAGAGGGTAGTTCATATTCAACCGCGCGCTCGTGGCGCCGCTATTCTGCGCTTGCTGGCAGACGCAAGGGTGGCAGACGCAAGGGTGGCAGGCACGAGCCCCGCTTTACCAGGCCTTAGTCGTGCGAGATACGAAGGTCGCGCGAGCTCTTCCGTCGTTGCGCCCGCACTTGCGCCCGTACCATCATCTCGACAGCTTCCCGTCAGAAGCTCGGGCCGGTCTCGTCGCGCTTGGTTTGTTCCTCTCGTTCGCTCTCTTGTTTTCCTAGTGTTTTTTTTTTTGGGACGTGAAATCTCCAGGGGCGCGAGAGACAAGGACGATGCCGGAGGACGAACGAGACACGCAGTTGGATTCTCGATACGCAAGATAGTGGAGAACAGCCAGATGGATGATACTGCCGATAGCGATCTGATATTTCGACACGATTAGCAGCTTAATTGATCAGGTGCGGTATTCTGCTGATTCGCTGACTGCGCCACACTTTTCCGCCCACGAATACCTACCCCTTTTCACCCTCCCGCGCCCTTTTCTTTCTCTTCTTTCTCTCCGCTTTTCTGTCTGCTTTTCACCTCCACCCTCTCCTTCCACGCTGGTCACGCTTGTTACACTTGTTCCGCGCTGTGTCGGATGATTAATGATAAAGGCGGTTAATTAACAAGTCCGGTGGTGTGGTACAAGGCCACGCGACCCGTTTTCCGCTGCTGTCGCAGCAGTGAAAGAAGATTCTTTTGTTTGATTGTCGCATGTTGTTGTTGAATGTGTATACACATATATATATATATATATATATATATATTTATGACTCGTAATACTATCTACTGGTTTAACTGACGATAAAAATAATCTGTCAGAAATGCAATTTTATAAATTTCGATGAAAAGCAAACACACTGAAAATGGCGCAATATTTAACATTTAGGAGCACGTTGCGAACGTCGTATTATCAATGATGCATAGTGTATGGCTAGAAACTTGAAATCAAAATCCGCATCTCGTGACAAAAGAAATTCTCTGTGCTACGCAAATTGAATGATTTTGTCTGAGTATCATCTGTATCAACATCTTGAATCAACCTTAAATCGAGGTTGCTCTTCTTTATTGGATATATAAATAGAATGCAAAACTTAATCGAGACAGATAGTCTCGATTAATCCCCTCTAACGAGAGGGAAACTTCAAAACAAGATTTATCCCTTTACTTATTGAGTATTTATGAGAGCAAGAGAGATAGAATTTATTTATCTTCTATTTATCTCGTGAATAAGCGAAGAAGTCGGAGAGGAACTGCATGCGGAACTGAATATAATTTAAATATGATCTATCGCGAGATGAACACATGCGCGCTTTGGCGCACACCGCAGAGTCGACTTTTGTCACTGGTTTCCGTTTATTTCCATCACGACGTCGTTTCAAAATCTTTTCTCTCTCTTTACGACGAGTAAACTTGGATGCCACGCCGAAAGATAAGCACACGTCTCGCGCAATAGTCGAGCTTATACTCGTTCTCTCAATGTGGATGGGATCGATATTTTATACAGAAAAAAACGTGTGAAAATCTCGTAACTAGAGCGTACAATGTATTATGACGCAATAAATTGGTTTCTTTTTTTTTTCTTTTTCCGTTTTACACATTCAATGTGTGCCTATCGGTTCTTTATCGCAAATTTATTGCTCTGGTATTTTAAACAGTTAAGAATTTTCTGTTTTCTCTTTCCATTGTGCGCGTATTCTAAGACGCCAGGGTGTGTGTGTGTGTGTGTGTGTGTACAGCACGAAATGGAAATTCCTTCGATTTTTACGGCTTCTCAATTACTCCGTGTGCGGTCGTCGTCTTCACATAATTTCCGGTTAATTGTGTGTGTGTGTGTATGTGTGTGTGTGTGTGTGTGTGTGTGCTCTCTTTCACAATGAATGACCGCCATGCAGTCTATCTCATCTCTTCTGCTTACCGGCTACCCTCATATTTCAAATTTCAAGCCGCTGTGAATATATATTAGTTTAACGAACGAACCGAGTAATTTTAAATGCGTGTTGCATTTACATATGTAAATCGATTTGTCCAGATTAATTTTCATCAGTCCATAAGTTGTGTCTGACGACCTGTTTTCATAATTAAAAATTAAAGAGCAAGAGCTTGTCACCTACTCCATTTTTTTTTCTAACACGTTACGTTGCATCTATCTTTAATTAATATGATAATGAAAATAGATAAGTGTATAAGAAATTTATACGATAATGTGCAACAGTAGTAGCTTGCGAGCACGTGAAGTAAAAAATGCAACATCTTTTAAATATAATTTTGTGTATGTGATTTAATTGTACTTCAAAAGCCCGCTGCAAAATCTCGATATCTATTTAACATATGTAAATCTGATTTAGTTATATTCGCGCGATTCCAATTAAATGAAATCACAACACACACAAAAAGTTCATTAATTTCCACTTCACTTTTTTCAAACAAAAAGAGAGCTGATTTTCAGCTAATTTGTATTTTCACGGTGTAACGACAAATAAAATAATTTCGCACATACAATTGTGAAATCTTGTTCAAACCGAACATTTGTCGCCGATAGTTTACGTGGTCATTGGTTTATAAGAGCTGTGTTTTGCACGAGCTACGTATGTTTCGAGCACGTTGGTGTCAAGTCCCGTCCCGATATCCAATTTCAATGCGAAGCAGTTATCGTCAAGAGAGAGAGAGAGCGTGTTCTCGATATGTATATACACACACACACACACACACACACACACACACACATAGATCCGTTAGATTTCGAATGCCAGTGAATTTACTGCAAAATCGTATTTTAGTGTTTTAAAATCGCATGGTGTTTTTTTTTTTTTTTTTTTTATTTATTTCGCACATCTGCCTCGTGCATACATGTTGTTGTCGAGCACGTCAACGGGGATGTTCGAGCTCGAGGGTCACTCTTGTGCTTTAAAATCTATACTCTCGTCATCATGAGTACTCTAGCTCCGCTGTCGGGGCGTGACCTAAATAATATTAAAAAGTCAGAGAAAAGATGTAATCGACTTCTCTGAGATGTAGAACGCTTTACTTCGTATCAGTTGAATGAATCGTATGTGCCGTACATGTGCGTTTGAGAAAATTATCCGGGGCGAGAAAAAAAAAACGATACCGCGACAGAAGATAAGAAAAATCATTTTTTTTTTTTTTGGATAATATTCGATCTCAAACGTGTAATGAAGAAGAGAGAAACTGATGGAAGAGAATCAAAAATTTGTATTCGAGATTTTTTTGTTTGTACGTTAATTCGAGGAGAGATATTTTGGACTCTCTTGATACGTATAGTCTCACATATACACGCACACACGAACGTCGTTGTAGTTGTTCCATGCTTATCGATTCGAAAGTAGCACCGCTTATCGGAAACGTACACGGCATGACATCGAAATCCGACTGTGCGATGTCCTGCCGTGTGCCACGTAAATGCGATGCAAAATCAGGTATCGGAAACGACGACGGTTGGACGAGGAGGACGACGCTTTAAAAAACAGCTACAGCCTAGTCCCCGGTAGTCGGCACCTGCAAAGCAATAACAGACGCGGGGGATTAAGCTTCGCCGTCTATAAGCGATATCGAACCGCCCGCGACTTCGCTATTAAAGCTTGGGCCACGATTGTCTACCGGCAATTGAATCACACGGCACGAAGATGCAAGACAAGACGGGACTGTCGTTTCGAAACAACGATAAAGAAAAGATGATGGAAAATATATAGACACGCGGTTGGATTTTTTTTTTCTCTCTCTCCCGAAGAAGAAGAGCAGGTGTTCGCGCGGATACACAGATGCGCGTAATCGCGATTGTTCGTTCGCGATAAACGGAACTTTTCTACTCGGGAGGGGGGGGGCTATATCGTTCTCTCGCGAATATATTTCTTGTTTTTGCAAACGTCTAATTCTTTCCTTATTTTGCAATTGCCGATGACGGAGCGGAAAGCGATGACGGTTCTGCTCCGAATCGATCCGAATTCGAAACAAAGATTTTTTAAATATTCCGACGGATAAAAAAAATCGGAACAGAAACAAAAGTCTCGATAAACTCCGATCAGAATGAACTTGCATCGTGTGAATTTCGAATTTCTGGGTCGGTCTTTCGCTCACGCGAAATGATAGCTGTCGCATTATTAGACACGTATAGTCACACTGTGTGTGTGTGTGCGCGCGATCGCACTGCGGAAGAGAACGACATTATCTCACTGCTACAGCCAATCCTAAAATTCTCTTCCTGACGCGATACATAATGCCGTTTCATCTCCTACTAACTGCGTGCGGTTTCGTTGCGTAGAGAGCATGAAGTTACGGTTTGGCTTCAGTTCGCGTATAGTTGCGTGTCTGTTTTCAATCCATTTTAGCTTCGCTTAGCTTTGTGCAGCGCGCAATTGTGAAACACACACACACACACACGTTTTTCTGCAAAAAGCAGCGGAGAAAAACCGCATTTTAAATGTCCCGAATGTCTGTCCTTCGCTATATCGGATTTTTAGTCGTTCGGTCCAGTAAGCAACGGCCTATATTTTTACTGAATGTAAGAGAGAAAGAGCTATAAAAATTTCTCTTTTCTGCGGAAAGTGCGGAAGTTGTTCCAGATTCGAAAGTTAACTGCAGATGAAAATTCTTTTGCAAACGTTGCCACAACGGACGCACCGCGACGCGAAGAGAGAAGACAGAGTTCCTCGAAACGAAACGAACGACATCGAAACGAAATGGTATATAACTTGCCGATAATTCTTCGCGTTTTGTTTTTGGTTCGTCGCGCAAAACCATCCGCAGACAATGCAGAGTCAAGAGAAGCGCTGCAAACCAACCAACGCGCGCTAGATAGAAATGGATGCAACTATATATGTGCATATATAGTTTTACATACATTTGGCCGTTGGTGGATTTGAAACAGTGTGAAACAATGATTGGATTCTCTTTGGTCGGACTGAGCGAGGGAACGCATGCCGATACCGGACGGCGAAATGAAATGTAACGAAGTGACAAAGAGACGGACGGAATCAGTCCGGTGAGAACGGCCGATCGACGGCTTGCCGGGCAAACAATGGTGGGGGATTAACCGAATGTGACACGTGTAATATATATGCGAGCAGAGCGGGGTATATAAAAGTGCGTAGTAACGTAATATTGCTTTTCCATTATATTGTTGAAATTTTACTCGCAAACTAAATATATACAGCAGACGACGTGTGTCGTGTGTATTAACATTGCGGCGAGATTCACGTGTCATCGATACGTCTGTATAATCAATAACGTTTTTCGCGCTTGCGAAAAGCTTAAATTATTTTCGCAAAAAAAAAAAAAAAAAAAGAAAGTTTTGCGAATAAGAATACAGAGCGCTTGCAATTTTTTATACGACAAAAAAATTTCTTCTGTATTTCGCAAGTTTCGTGGGAGAGATCGAGAGGAAGAAACGAAGAACACGGTACCCCGTTTAGCGCATAGTTTTCTCGACGACGGAACGCATCATCGCCGACGCATACTGAGCTTCGGGTAGGCACGGAGCAGCGCGTTCCTCTGCGCGCACGTACCGTCATAAAATTACCGAACAAATTGCATTTGCGCCGCGCATATACCTCCCGGAGTCGACAAAACGCAACTTCAAAAAAAAAAAAAAGCTGCCGCCTGCGTACTGCGCTGCTTTTCCCGAACATGTTCTGAGAGTATCTTGCGCGCTGTTTGGAGCACTCTACTCCAAAAAGCTATCTTCAATAAAAAAAAAAAAAAAAAGTCACGCAGAAAAATCCGCTTTTTACTCGATTTCCTAAAAAACTGTCTTTCAACCAATTATTCAGATGCGAGCTCGCAATCTGACACTTGTTTCTCTGATGTGATAAACAAGCGGTGAACTTGAAGTGCGTTCGAGTATTTTTCACATTCGCATAATGTGGAGTGTTAACACGATCAAAACGTGTAGTTATATCAGAAATTTGGTTCTTCATTTCTAGTTTTTGTTGTTTTTTTTTTCGAAACCGAAATTTAAACAGCGTGAAATGAAGAGTTTAATATTTTCGCGCTTCTAGTTTCCCCCACATATATTGTTCGTCACGTGCGGCTCTCTCTCTCTCTCTCTCTCTCTCTCTCTCTCTCTCTCTCTTTCTCTTCGATTTTAAAAACGATGCATTTTGTCGCGTGATATAATGCACGCTAAAATGCACTCTCTTTTAAATGAATTATAAGTTATTTAATTTTGCGAGCGGAGAAGCGGCGCGCAATAGCACGCATTGCTTTCAAAGGAAATCGACGAACCTATTGTATCGTTACATCAGTGCTCAAAAATCCACGTAGTGTAGTAACTTAAACGTATGAATTTTTACAAATGTTTTAACGGACAATCTTCGAATAAAATCATGTAAAACGGAATCTCTATGTGAAACATGTCAAAATGTCAAAGAGCATAGCGTATTGCGCGCTTTTTGCCTCTAACATACACACACACACATACATTTCTACCTATTTAATTTAAACTAGACAAATATGCTATACGTACACGTGTATTGATTTTTTATCAAGTCGCATTATTGTGTCTCGTATAAACTCCGAATTGCGCTGTTAAAAATTCAATGAAAACACGATCATATGCCAGTTATGCAAATTACGTTTAACGGATGAACTATTAAAGCGTAATACATGAACTAGAATACTAAATAATTCATCAGTGACATTCATCACAATCGTCACAACTTGATCTTCGGTAAACATGTGTTTGACGTTACTAACAATAATAAGACTAATAAAATCCAGATGAATTTTGCATATTATCGCGCATATTTGAAAACTTTATTTTATATTTATTTTATTTATGTAACTGTGTGCACTCTCACACAACGCATAAAAAGAAATAAGAACAAACAAGATAGATAAATAAACGGTCAAATCGAGGAAAATTCATGATGAAAAGTATTATATTAAGAATAACTCATTTACATATAAAAGCAAAAACGAAACGTTTCGTCCCTAACTTGAGACTTCTTCAGTCGTAATATAATTTTAAAGCGCAAATTACAATAGAAAATAATAATACAAATAACAAATAATAAATAATATAGAATAAAAATAAAGATTAGGTCCGCAAAACAAATGTTGACAATCATATCAATGGTGATAAGTTCGTTTTTGACATATGTCCTCTCATTATAACAAATGTGTGTGGTGTATTAAAAAATAAATAAATAAAAGAAATAAGTAATCATAAAGAGAGGAAACTATCTACCGGCTTGTCTTCAAGTTGATTTGGGAAATCTAAAATGGATCACTTAAATAATCTAAAATAGATCAATCGCCCCTCGTACAATCATCATTTCCAAAATTGCGAGATTTCCTTGTAAATCTGATGGGATATGAGAACGTTGTATCACGTATACATCATTTTGGATTATGTTGAAACGATATGACACGATAAAACCACACACACACACATTCGTCGTCATTGATACAAAATATAGAAGAACTTCTCAATATTATTATTGCCTCTGAAACGAGATCATTGAACCACGAAAATTTCCTGATGCAACCACTGCGAGCGTAGATGCAACTATATGGGTGTATCACTAGTAATGTGTGCCAGAAGGTGGCTGATTTCCTTTCATGTGTCTCCACCCAGCTTTTAAGGTAATTAAATGAACAGTCGGGACACCTCGGCAATGAAAGCTTTAGCGCGAAGAAAGCTGCACGTCGTGCTTACATATGTGCACACGTGAATGAAAATTAAGGCCGTGCACTTTCTTATGAGAACAGACCTGTATTCACGTTGCGTGTTTTCTCGACGATGAATTTAAGACGTAAAGAAACACGAGAAGTTACATAAATGTCTGCGTGCGAGTGAGATAATAAATACACACACATAAATTAGCGTTAACCAAAAGAATGTATTCTTTCCGTTATACGTTAATAATAATTGCAACGATCTTGCGGTGATATTGCGGCACTTACATTGCCTTGCGCATGTTGATATTACGACCGATATGTATATCGGTATTTTTTGAAGTAACGCGGCGAGACCGCGGATCAATTTTTTAAGTCGGCTCGTTTGCACGACACGCTGCATTAAAAGTTCGTGCTGACAAGTTCAAAGTAATGCATAATTTGTACACAAAGAAGTACGCGCGATTTAAACCTTTCGCGAACGGTGAAATTGACCGCTATCGCTGAGAAACGGGACGTTGTGCCATAGACGGCTTTGTTTCAGTGATTAATTTTTCGTTTGAACTCTGAAAAATTTTCTCTATTTACACTCTATGGACAAGCTGAAAATCAAATATTTTATTATAACATCTGCGTATCAGTTGAAAAAACAGTTTATCGAAGAATTCGATGGATTTTAATTATTTTTCGAATATGTATTGTGTTTCAGGTTTCGCATTTTCCTAAAAATTTATCGGATTTAACATTACAACAAAAAATGGGTTGGCCTCTCACCGGGCTCGGTGTGGCAGTGGTTATCATCATTGCTGCCGGCGCCACGCTTGTTCTTTGCAGAAGGTGATCACGAAATATCGTCTTATCGAAGTCTCTTGTGGAAACAATCTTCTCCAGACGGCACGGTATTGTTTAAAACAAAAAACGTGTATATATATCGCCAGAAACACTTCATAACTATTTTCTAAAAAGCATTTTTACAAACTTTAGTACCCCCCGAGATGGACATTTTTAAAACATCCAAATATAAAGTTTTTTGTACGTCCAATAAATGTTTATCTTGAAAACATTCGTACAATCTTCGTGGACTAATATAAAATCCAAATTCGGACGCCTAGTGAAAACGTGCCGTCTAGACTCTCGTGACTCGAGATACATAGACCTAATTAGCGCTTAGCTTCTGCATGATATCAATCCCACAGATATTGCATCGGATGGCAATTTGGTACTAGGAATGTTTGGAGTGTTTGCGAGGAATGGAGACAGAGGCTTTCTTGGCTTTGGGCACCACGGGAAGAAAAGGTACACATCTTCTATATACAATATAAATTTCAAAATGCGTTTCTTGAATTTTCGTTCTATAACAAAGTAATTCTGTTATTAAAGCTTCATTAAACCAATTGAATTCGATTCCATCGAAAAGTTGAAGAATTGTTTTTCACTTTGTTGTTTCTTTTTATCATATGTTAGATGAGTATTTTTAAGAGTAAATGTTATAATTAAAGGTGGGATTGGTAAAGGCACAGCATCCAACTGCCCAAACAATACCAGGCCTGTATCGCCAGACTGGGAACTCTCAACACCTCTTGCATAGTGATAGCGATTTACGATTAGATGCACAAGGCGCTTTTACCAGGTGTGCGACGATTTTTTGAAATAAATCTTATGAACATTTTTATGTTGTTCAAAATATTTTATATACGTCGCAAACATGAAAGAAAATTTTAAGTTCAAAAATAACAATGTAATAATATAAGAAAATATGTGTCTTATGTGTAAAAGATGTGTGTGTCAGCTTATTATTAGCGCTCGTTCTGTTTCACACAGATTTGAAGCTGTCGACAGGGACTTGCACCCGCCTCTTGGTGGAAACGCAATACCACCTCAACCGCTACGACCCGCTCCACAACCACGACCGACCGCTCGACCGAGGCCGTCGCCACTTCAGACACCGAGCACCGCTGACTATCTTAAGATGCATGAAGCAGGTCCAGGTCCGCTGACGCCACCGCCGTCAATGCAAAGAGGATCGATACGATCGAGAGCTCATGGCCCCTCCGTGTTTATCTTCCAGAACGAGCCCGAAAAGAATCACGATCCCTTCCAGTTGTCGATCGAACGTTCCGCTTTCATGTTCGATGACAGTTCCGCCAAAACGATAGCCGAAAACATTCAGATGACGTCTTACGTCGGTCAGAATCACATAGATCATTCCAAATCCGCAATCAGGTGCGAGAGATTGCACAGAATATCCAAATAAATATTTACTAAACAATCGATGACACTTTTAATTTTACTTGTAGGCAATTCGATTCTTCTTCGAAAGACTTGGCGCGACTTAGGTACGGCATAAATCCTTCCGTAGACAATCGACATGACAACCTGAGCAACGAAAACGTTGACAAGGGTTACGGCAGCTACGAGATTGTACAAAAAAGTCACGTTCCACGATCGTATGCGCGTAACGACACCCGCGGCTTATCACACGGCTTCAACACGATAAACTCGTCAAACGCAACCAATGAGATCATAATGGAATCGATATACGGGCCGCAAACCGTATCCAAGATGCTTCAAAACGAAGAGCTCAACGGCAATCTCAGTCATAAAAACAATGATATGCAGAACATCGAGATGACGCCGTTCAAGAGCGCCAGTCATCAGGAGACGGATATCGATCCCTACATGTTTCACAGCGATCTGTCAAAATCGCAGGGTCTCCAACGTGTCTCGCAGTATATACAAAGTCTGCCCGATCTTCCCATCTACGAACCGACGAACGAGCTTCAAGCGTGCTCAAGTCGTGACGAACCGATATTGTTCACAAATTTAACTCAAGACACGGGCGAGACGAAAGCCGAATCGTCCTCGAGTCCGGTACCGCCTCCACCCGCGCCACCAGATCCACCTCAGGAGATCGCGAACAAAAGCGGCCCAACCACCGGCGAGAGAATCTTCAGCGCTCTCAGATCGGTCACTTCGCAGAGTTACATAGACGCCTCGGAATTTTACAAGTGAGATTATTCATCGAAATACAATTTTTTATTAACAAAAAAGTCGTGATTTTAATATTCTTTTTGCGTTTCGCAGCTCGGTGCTTTCTTCGACGCAAATTCATCAGCTTCCGTTCTCGTCGACCTCGCCGTTTGTGAACAACAGCACCGAGGATCATTTACAAGACGCCGAATATCTGCAAGATATGCGAGACATTTATGCGGAAACTGATCCAGACGTGACCGGTTTGGACGGTTCGAGACGGAGTTCCGATCTTTATAGTCCCGAATTAAATCTGGAGGCTCATAGAACGGCGCAAGAAGTATTAATTTGTTTTTTTTTTTTTTTTTCATTTCCCTATGCGTTACATAGATTTTGTTTCTAATTAGATTCCCTGATAGGAAACCATTTACAAAATTATGTGACAAAATCTTGCACTAAAATTGTAATTTGCAATTATACAGACATATTTTAGGAAACAGATGTAAAAATATTGATCTTTTCTGAAATATTTGTAGTTGTTTGCAAAATTACTTTCCAAATACCATTTCGGCAAAAGAATAACGATATGGCGAATCATCTTAGCGGTATATTTGCAAAATTAATTTCACAAAGAAATTGTCCAATAATTGAGAAAAAAAAATCAACTATGTAATGTTTCAAATATGTAGAAATATGATTGCATATGAAGAAATGCAAGAAATCGTCGTCACTCATGATGCCATTTTTGTGCAATATTTTCACAAATGTGTCTATTGGGGTTAATAATATTAATCTATACTGCAAATTATATTGCGCGAAGTATACGGAGCGGTGCTCGGACAGATAATCACGTACTCGCGTATTTTATAGGTGTACAATAGTCTGCAGGATCCACCATCATCCCCGTTGTTGGTTAAGGATCACAATCACGAATCTTACACTTATTTGTCTGATCCGAGCTTCACTCGAACGTCGGAGGTATGGAAGCTGTCTTTTTTTTCTCACTTTATTTCTTCGTTCAATACTATTCAACAGACTAACAATCATTACAAAAGACGTTAATGCGCGCGATATATCGCGCAAGAGATTTACGATCCAAATTCACATTCTAGGATATTTTTAACACCCTCGAACAAAGACGTAAAAGTATAGAAAGGCTGAACGGTATTTACGAATATGTGGAACTTGACATTGCCGATTCATCAAGGTAAAAATTAAAAATGTTATTGTAAAACTTAAAAAAAAATTAAAAATGTTATTGTAAAAACAACTTATGCAATGTCTAGACAAATATACATCTTTAACATTTCTTTTCTTTGGATTTTAGGAGAAGAAACAGCCAGGAACTCTACACCGCCTTGGAGGAGGTGCAAATGAAGAGACGACTCTCACAGGCAATATATAACACGTTTCCCTATTAAAAAACAAAAAAAAAAAAAAAAAAAAAGAAAAAACGTAATAAATAAATCATAATATAAAACTTGTGCCTTTTTATCTTGATTTAAAATCTCGCGCGTGCAATAAAAGTTTCTCTCTTTCTGTACAATTAAGTGCACTTTCCCCTTAAAAAAAAAAAAAAAAA
>NW_018020653.1:557844-568845 GCF_002006095.1 Pseudomyrmex gracilis
CTATAAATTATAAAAATAAATGGTATAAAAGAAGAAGTGTATCATTGAATTCTCAGGGTCTGGATGAATCGTATCTGGGTTACGCAATCAACGATCACAATAATATCACGTCGGGAAATCGTCGAGGCTCGTTGGGTCTTGAGCTGGAAGCGCCACTTGACGAATCTAATTTAAAAAGAGCAATTAGTTGCGAGAGCGTATGCTCGGACACTAGTGTTAACTTGAACGACTTAGAGACGCCCATCGTCGGCCACATCTGCGTCGGGCTCGAGTACGAGAGATGGGGCGGACGGGGAAGCGATTGTGAAGGAGATTTGGCCGTGAGTGTTTTGGAAGCCAGAGATCTCGTTACCACTGATGGTTCTCCTGCGCAAGATACTTTCGTCAGGTTCGATATCTTCGTATATATACAAGTTACACATTATTTATTATTGTTGTTATAGATGTGTTGAATGTAGTTGCTTTGTTTGTTGCTTTTTTATACGTGATAGAATTATATTTTGTCGTAGGGTGTGTCTACTACCCGATAGGCAGACTCACGTGCAAACGAGAATTTACAGAGGATGTCCGTCGCCTAGTTATCAAGAAAAATTTCTATTTCCGCTCGATGGCGGTCCGGCGGGCAAAATACTTTTTGTCGAGGTGCATCTTTGCTCTTAATGTTTTTTTAATTATATTGATTTTATGGTTTATTAAAATATCGCAAAAAACAATTGTCAATTCTCTTCTAAAAATGGTAAATGTAATTTCTTTTGTTTTTTTTTTTTTTTTTTTTTTTTGCTATTATTCGCAGGTATTTTCTGACGAATCTAACATCGGTGGCGGTGCGTCATTAATCGGTGAAGCCAGCTTGAAACTCGGACCTGCAGCAAGACCACCGGCTACGACTTGGCTACCGCTCAGTGGGCCCGCCTTGCCCACACCACATTTGGGAGAGTTGATGTTTTCCCTCAGTTACTTGCCAACGGCAGAGAGACTCACCCTTGTGGTAGTTAAAGCTCGTAATTTGCGCGGCGCAAACTTAACCCCGGGTGATTTCTTTGTTAAGGTAATTTGTGTGAACACATTGATTTTTTTCTACTTCAATAAATAATTTTAAAAATGTTTAATTATTTTCTCCTCGCCAAGGTATATTTGCTTCAACAAGGAAAAAAGTTGCACAAGAAAAAGACATCTGTGAAAAAAGGCGAGAAAAGTCCAATCTTCAATGAAGCGATAATATTCAATGTTTCAGCGCACGCTTTACAGGTTTTTAATCAATTTTTTATTCTTCTTTTTTCTTCTGTTTTTTCAAAAAGATTTTTTTTTTTTACATAATTTTCACTTTACATATTTATATTTCAGACTGTACAGCTTAGATTGTCAGTAGTAGAACTGAACGGCGATCAAAGTACGAATCCAAAGGCGTACTCCGTCGGCCACATTATTATAGGAGCTACCTCGACGGGAAAAGCGTTAGCTCACTGGAGACAAATGTTAACAGCCTTACGACGTCCGGTTGCCATGTGGCATCCTCTCAGGAAGTAGAAAAAAAAAAAAAAAAAAAATATGTTTTTGTGGAAAGAGAGCAGAAAGTGGAGTCTTAATACGTCTGCTTTTAAGTATTTCCATCTCGTAAAAACCAAAACAAAAAAAAATTCAATGTCACACTCACGTTCTACGATGTATTTATACGTATGTATTATGTGAAAAAAAAAAAAAAAAATATGTGCATATATGTAATCTATATGAAATAAGATGCACTCTCTCGCAGGCAGATGCGTGTTATAAACATCCCATGTATCTGCTATTAATTGTTCAAACTCTATCGTGTAGTAATATTGATAACTTGGAGAAATTTATATATCTCAATTGTCTGGTTTTGCCGACGTTGGACTCACTGAACTGTAAGAAGAATCTTTCCAAGTAATTACTTTAGTTTTAGAAATACGTTGTCTGTGAGTTTCTTTCCTAAAAATTAATTTACAAACATTTGACGTCATAATTTATTGCAAACGTTTTGGTTTTTTCTATATATATGTATGTTTTTGCAATTTGTTTATTTATTATTTTAGAAAAACGTTTACTTTTCATCATTAAAAAAAAAATTCTTGATTTGTGAATTTGAGAAAATTTTCCTTGACGTAAAAAATTCAACATTCAGCATTTTTAAAAATTCGGAATCTGATTGGCAATGTTTGGCAATGTTTGACGGTACCAAAACTGTTTTGAGACTGATATCTTTTTTGTAAAAGAACCACAACAATTTTATTATATTATTTTCACGTATAAGAGAAAAACAATTAAATTATTATAATATCGTGACGAACATCACGTGCAATCTTGATCTTTCGGGCAATATTTCGCCTTTTAAAACTTAAGGGTCACAATTTTCGACTATCATTAGAATTTAACTACGTTTATATATATATATAAAAAAAAACAATATCATATAAAAATTAGCGTATATACAAAGAGCAGAAACTAGTGACGTTGCCATGTGACGTGTGTGCCTGTCATTTTGCGATTATCATTTTGAAAATGTGTTGAACATTCTTGAGTTTACATGGAATGTTTCAAAATAGAATTTAATAGCTAAGAAAAAATTGGCAAATATTTTTTACATAAAGATAAATTAAAAAAAAAAAAGAAATTGCTGAAAGTTACAACGCGTAGATATCAAATTTTTACTATCAGAAATTATTGAAAAATTATGAATCTTTGCGTTTGGATGTTCAATTATATCGTAAAGTTTATAAAAAAGAAATAGAGTGCATATATAAAGTAAAATGTGAAAGAAAGAAATTGTTTTTCACAGTTTTAAAACACTTCATGATCTCTCTGAGATTTCAGTTTACAGAACAAATTTCTGTAGATTCCTCTTAAAGATTCATGCTTTTGTCTTTAAAGATCAAGAGTCATTAGTAGAGCCATTAGTACGATGATACATCTTAACATTCACGATTGCAATTTCGTCAATCAATCTCGCAATGTTCCCTATCAGAAAAAAAAAGAATTGTTAAGACCTGCACGAATTAGATCGCCTTTTGGACCTCAATGCCTAATCTATATAACTTTTGTACCTCTTTAATATATACATATATATATATATATATACATATATATATATATATATATACACATATATATATATGATAAGAAACATTTGCAAGTTTAGTCTTTGTATACGCGCACGCGTATATCAAGACTATATATATAGATATGTGTGTGCGTGCGTGTACTTTTACACGCGCACAAAAGAAAAATGTTATAAAAATAAAAAAGTTTTACTATCTATAGTACATATTACACTACACGCACTTTTCGAGCGTCATAAAAATCAACCGTTCTACTTTCTCACATTTATTAAAACTATAGGCGTTTTTTTATCATCAAAACTATTAATGAAGAATTCTATGATAATATATATATATATATATCGCGCTCACTCTTTTCTTATAAAAACTTCATAAATCTAATTCTAAGACTTTCTCTTTAAGAAACCCCAATACTTATCTCTTCACTAACAATAAGATATCACATATATACATATACACACATACACACACATGATAGGATTCGCGAAGAAGAAGTAATTCACTCAGATGTAAAAAAGCGAATCGCAGAGTTTCTTTTGCGAAAGAAACCCAATGTGTCGGATATATAATAATGATTGCGAACAACAGCAACAAATTCTGCTGCTCTGCGAAATAATTGTTAATTAATTATCTCGATCTTTGATTTGAATTTTAGCGTTTTAATTATAAATTTCTGTATTTGTTCTGTTTCAGATAATGATCTTCTTGTATTACGTAATTATATTTTATTTGATCTCAAATGTTAATTTCATTGGTATTAATTTACTAATTTGTTTGTTACTTGAAGTAACAATTAAAGTTTGTCGAAACCGCTCGTAATTTTCTTACGCGTGGTTCTTGAACAGTCTGATTAAAATCATTTCCAAGCTGTAGCCTTTATCGTTCGTTATTCAAACGTAATTAATAATAATACGCAATTTGCGCCCAACATACGCATAATAATAGTGTATAATTTGCATGTTGCAATTTGTCAGGCTATAAAATACCTACTAACGGATCGCTAGGGATGTGACTCTTATTTTCGACTTTTGAATTTTCACCGAGAGTAAATACAAGAGCCACCCTAAACGGATCACATAAGCGATTGTACGCATAATAACACGCCGTATGCATAAGAGATAAGCGAATTAGCATTTAACACTGTTGTATATCAGCACAAAAAACTGAACTTTTATTCTTAATACTCATATGTGCGATTCGCACATCTACGCGTATGTGTTACATACATATATTATCATGTCGCACATGTTCATGTTTGATACACGTGGACAATTTGTATTTTCGCGGTAATAAGATGACGTCCGTATAATGAAGTCATCTTGCTACGGGAATGACGCGATGTTACAGAAAAAAAAACGGCTGCACTTGCAAGAGAGTTACTGTCCTTGATAATGATGTCCATATGAATCCCATTCCTATGGAAAACAAGGCTGTTGATTTTGCACCCATTGATATATATAGTATTGCTGCATGTAAAACATATACCAAGTGAGTAGTTACTCGCGAGTTACTGCTGCATTGTGTGTGTAAGCGAAGTGCACGGCTTTGTTTTCCAGGACAAAATCGGGATAAACGTTTTTTTTTTCACGTACGAGCAAAGCAAAAAATCTCACACGCGCAGAGCGAGTTCAGACAAGAAAAGAAAATAAAAAACCAGATTTTAATAGAGTTTGCATCTCGTTTTTTCAGAATTTAGTTGTGTCAAAGCTAGCTGTAGTGAGATAAAAGAGAGCGAGCGATAAACGAAGTAACCGAAAGAAACCGAAAAGATTCGTCGGATGATAGAAACGAGAATTCAAAGAACGAAAAAAAAAAAACCTAAAGAGATACCGAGACAGAAGGAAACGGAAGAGAATGGAATAGAAAAAAACCGAGTGATAATGACAATAATAGTGCAAAGTGATTCGTACCACAAACAGCGTCACTGTGCGTAACTTTTTGATGTAACTTTTTTTTTAATGTAAAAATATTACGTATACGATATAAAAAGAGAAAAGAGATTAATTTTAAACGATTCGCATAGACACAGTGTCATTATACATAGTTTATGGTGATAAAAGTAGCCAAATCTCACAAAACTAACGTGCGAGTATTTTCTCTCTTGCAGAGAAAAATATTTCAAATCAGAGTATATATAGTTGATATTCAATTTAGTTTTCAACAGTATTTGCTGTAACATATATTTTTTTAAATAAAAAGCAAATCTACTTCTATAAAAATTATTTTTTTAAATTGTGTCACATAAAACACACGTTTTTCAAATCGGTTATTTTTATCATCGCATACATCGACTATTGCTAAAAAGTCACGTGTGTGTACTGTGTACACTAACACAAGCGATATGTTGATAAATAAATAAACGATAGCACACTACAACGTATCGATGAACATTCCAATATATCTGTATATACGTGTATATCGTGTTAAATATTGAATAATTTATACAAATGTGTTACATGTGAATTTGTGGGATGAATCACACATTAGCCATTGCATAAGAGTGTACGAGAAAGATTCACATACAAAAAAATAACTATACAATTTAAATTGTTTTCTATTTTTGTTACTCCTCTCTGTGATATACTAAGGGCACATTTACTTCTGTATGTGTGCTTTGTGGCTTGTTGTTTAAACAGAAACTTCTCACGAGAAGAATGAATCTTGCCAAGCCCCTTCTCTCTCTCTCTCTCTCTATTAAATTTTAAAAACTCGTAATCGAACGTACCTCCACTTCTTGCATATACTTCCTCATGAAACGAAAACACAAACTTAATTATTAAAGACGCCGCTCTGTTATTCGTTCTCTTCAAGTCGATGTGAATTTTCGTCGAAATTCGAGTAAAACGCAAATGTGCTATATATCTCGCGCGCGTATTTCTCTCTCGAGTATTGAATCGATATATTTTTTTATCTTTAAAAAAAAAAAAAAGAAATTTTTTTCATCTGATATTGCGACGAAATAGCTTTTAAATGAGCGGGTACGTTCGAATCTGTGTTGATGAAGGAAGTTGAAAAGTGTATATACATACATACGTAATATATATATATATGTCTATACATATGCATTGTTATACGATATCTTACACTATATATTATATTAATTGTACACCATCTCTTAAACCGCGGTAAAAGAGACTTACGAAAGATATCGTAATTTATATATATACCAATGGTGAACACAGTAAATGTACAGTAAAACATTTATACATGGTGTACAATGTATAATACAGACGTGTGTGTTTGAGATATTGAATTGAAGAATTTACTGACGTAATTTTTGATAATTTTAAAATTAATTTCTCCCACCTAGAAAAAATATCGAGAAACATCTAATTTTTCTTTGTTACTTCAAAGAAACCTTTAACTCTTTTGTTACGGCCGTCTCTGCAAAACGTGTGCTCCTCCGTGTACACGAGTGATATGGCTGGACGGGCCGTACCCCAGAGCGATTTTGTCGCGTTATAGTGTTTTTTAATACCAAAAGTATATCAACTCGTTAAACTGCCATGTCACACATGTATAATTACCAAAATTATATTAAATATTATACGTGCACACAATTAGGTTTGGAAATAATAATAACTCTATATCCATACGGAACATTCTATATATATAATTCTATATAAATCTCCGTCAGATGTTCATTAAACATGGAGTTATGGACGTTCATCATACGTCTAATGGACGTTATGTATGCGTTGGTATTGCGTCCGCACTATCAAACTTTTACGAAATTAACATAAGCTAAAATCGATGGCGCAAAATAATAATCGATAATAATGACGATTGCTTTGATGGTTTAATTTGTTTTCAATTTTCGATTTAATAAAAATCATAAGTTTCATTAAAAAAACAACTTCAGAAGCCAAGTTAGTATCTATATACGCTTAATTTCTCTCTAATAAAGCTTAATAGAAACTCACCCTCTCCTTCCCTCACATATATATGTATATAAAATACAGATATGTATAAAACCAGACACTATATATAAAAATAATAAAAATAAGATATATATTTATATAATAAGATATATTTATTTATATTTATATAATCTGCAGTTATTTGACATACATATCGTAAAATTGTATAATTTTAAGCAATATTATGTTTATTTTTGTATATAGAACTGTTTTGTTTTGAACACTTCTCTCGAAATATAATATCTATTACGAATTTAAGGTTACTATAATGTAACAAAAAAAAAAAAAAACGTAAAAATAAAAAAGTTAAAACAAATTTAAAGATTTTTACTTTAATACTTGATTACTAACTACCTATATTCTTAAAAGATTACTAAGTTGAAGATATCTAATATTTACTGAAGAAAATTTAGACATATACACGCAGAAACTTGTGAGCCATTATTAATTACACACAAAATCATTGTTGTTAATTAATATACTTGTATAGTTTTATTTGTTGTTCGTTTAACGAAATAAAAAAATAGTATATTTGAATTGATAACGATGATATTTTGCACTTCATTTTATTCCTTTTATTCCTATGCTTGTGTAATTAGATTTAAAATTTATAATAAACCCCAATATTATATTGTTTTTGTGTAACTGTTTTCGTTATTATATTAATAATTTATGTTGAAAATTTGTGAAAATGAAAAATTATTGTAACACAATAGCACTTTATAACTGACACTTTAGGGTGTGTTAAAAAATTTCAGACATCTTATATACAGACAACCTGACACTCTTATTCACTAAACTATGACATTTCTAAAAATAGATTAGGATAAAATCTCAGAGCCTCTATTGAATCGTCTCTACAAGCTTTGCCATGTTTTTCCGTAACTAGTAACCTTTCACGTGCTAGTAGCACCGATATACCCTCCAATTGTGCGAGATCTCCAGCAGTTATTGATCCGTTCTCTTTTAACTGTAAAATTTTCAAATGCAAGAAAATTATTCACTTCGGAAGCCAGCATTTGCATTATCCACAGTTCTTACCAATTCTACTATACGATCAGCAACAGCGTTGTCGTCGTGAGAGCGAACTTGAAGAACCATAACGCCACTATCAAAACTTCTCAATATAATTGATAAATCTAGAGGTGCCAATTGTCTACTAGCGTGTAATAAATCTTCAGGAGACAATAGTTCTAAACCTCTCGCTCTATTTACACGACAGTAAACATCTGTAAGAGTCATCATACCACCTGCTTCCTGTGAAATCAGTTATAACATTTTGTGATAACACTTTTCTTCACATTTCCTAAACACATAAATAACAAACCTTTATTGGTTCTTCTAAGATGCATGCAAGTTGCTTTGCCAACTGCTTAAAATATTCATTGCTAGTCTTGTATGCATCTCTTGTTACCGGATCGTCGATACCTAAACTCATCAGGTAAGATTTAAATCTGACAGTTTCATCTTCTGTTATATCCCCTTGTCTTGCCTATAATAATCCTGTATTACACACCCGACCTTTCATCAGTCTTGTAAGAAATTATACACATACTGAAAAATCACCCTTATTTTAACTGAAATTGTCTTGGAAACGGCTACCATATCTTTAGCCATATCCATCAGTTTTGTAAGATCTTGAAAAGCCAATGATATACTTTCATCAGTTTCTTTTTGTTTTTCTTGCAGACTTCTTTCAATACCTATAATTCCTGTTCGTGTTTTTATTTGAGGTAGTACTTTGGAATTGCCCTGATTGTTATTAGACGTATTTAAACTTATAATAGGATCTATTTTCCATTTTCCTCTTTGAACAGTATCAGACAATTGAGTTAAAAAATGTGAATCTAAACCTTCTTTAAATGATAACTTAATGTAATTAAACATACTAGTATCAGTTGGACCAGGCATCTTATCTAAGAAAAAGTTAAAAATTGAATATGTATACAATACCTCGTGTTATATTGTTCTATGAGATTTTATATCTTACCAGCAACAGGTTCGGAAAGATACAACACAATCTTTTTACTACGTGTGAAGGAGAGCGGTCCAGAAGCTTCTTTTTCCATATAAACAATATATTGATGGGACAATGACAAACAGTTATTACCTCCATTACTAGGCTTGATCCAAATTAATCGGTGACTAGTTAGAATTAGTTCGCCACTCTCGAAGGTTGTCTGTTGAAAATTTTATTTCTGTAGTAGATATCTTTGATTTATCAATTTACTCGATCCGCACCAATTGTGATGCATTTGTGCTCATTCGATTTAAATCTAACATGAAAAAATTTTTAAAAGCACATTCAAATTTTGTGCTACGCACGCGCAGATCAATAGAGTCTGTCGATACAACAGATTTCGTAACCTCAAACAAACACCATTATGTTTAACGCTTAATTACTCGTTTCGCAAAGCGGAGCGATGTTTTTTTTTTCTATCAAATTTTCTCGATCGAAAAAAAATCGAATAAGCATAGATTCGTCAAAATCCGTGCCCGTCGAGCAATAGTAAAAATTTACCTGAAATTAATATAATTTATCCTTTACTCGCGGTACTTACAATTTAGCAAAATGTTTGTACATAGTTTTTGTGATTACCTTAATGTCACCGTCATACAGATGCACGGCCACATCGCGTCTCACAAAATTTTCATTCGGCCTGAGTTGAGGATCAGCGTATTCAAATCTATTCATTGTGACTTGCGAATGTCATATATGTTGTCGACTTGTTACAAACTGTCAAAGATTAAAAACCTACTATCTACGATCGTTCATGCGAATACTAGTGCGAATTAGTGCAACTACAGTTATGTTTGAAAATTCACTGCCAGTGTTAAAAATCTATAGCACATGTGACGTGTAGTATAGATTTTTAATTCTGGCGATAGTCATGATGTAAAAAAAAAAACAAGGTGCATCATCGCGCACAGAGGCGACCTGCTACCGTGCAGAAAAATGTCTGGGAGTGAGCGGTCATTCTGAACTAGCTTTTTATATTTCCATTTTTTTTTTAGTTTGAATCTTTGCTAAATCAGAGTATTTTTAGCAAAAACTTAAACCACTTACAAAAATTTTATACCTCTTGTCACATTCTACATTCCTGCTAATAAGAGTTAAAAAGTTGCGTCGTTCCGTTTTCTTGTAAAGCCTGTTCTACATTGATCGCAAGCGCAAACGCAAGTAACAGATCTGGTAGAATTGACTAATCGTATTGATCAAATCAGCCAATTGACCAGCGTGATTGGTCAATTCTACGAGATCTATATCTTGCGTTTGCGCTTGCGATCAATATAGAACGGACTTAATAACGTGTCACTTTCGTCAACTTGCAATCTTTTAAGCCCTTTGCACAATGGACGGAATAACGATAGCGATAAAAATAATACCAGTTGTAAAGAGTTTATATTTATAAATACCGGTTAGAAACAGCGGAATCTAACATACAAACATACACATGTATCAATGCAAAAAATCAGAATAAGCAATAGCGATAAAATTTTCGACGAGTTGAAATTCTGTGTCTAAAACTGTGTTATTTCTATCGCTATCGCTATTCCTTCCATTGTGAAAGGGGCTTTGCACAATGCGAGGGAATAGTGATAGCGATAAGCAATAGACACAGAATTCCAACTCGTCGGAAAATTTATCGCTATTGCTTATTCCGTTTTCTGATCTGCATTGATACATGTGTAATTTTGTATGTTAGATTCCGCTGTTCTTATCGTTATTTATGAATATGTTATTTATGAATAAAATTGCGAATATTTCCTCATAGGAGAATTTCGCACTGCGAAATTGCGAATTCTCCCTCATATGAGGAATTCGCAAGTTTGAGGGAATTGCGAATTCTCCCTCATATGAAGGGATCGCGAATTTGAGGGAATTGCGAATTCTCCCTCATATGAGGTGATCGCGAATTTGAGGGGATTGCGAATTCTCCCTCATATGAGGGGATCGCGAATTTGAGGGGATTGCGAATTCTCCCTCATATGAGGGGATCGCG
>NW_018020653.1:568930-648208 GCF_002006095.1 Pseudomyrmex gracilis
GCGAATTTGAGGGGATTGCGAATTCTCCCTCATATGAGGGGATCGCGAATTTGAGGGGATTGCGAATTCTCCCTCATATGAGGGGATCGCGAATTCTCCCTCATATGAGGGGATCGCAAATTTGAGGGGATCGCGAATTCTCCCTCATATGAGGGAATCGCGAATTTGAGGAGATCGCGAATTCTCCCTCATATGAGGGGATCGCGAATTTGAGGGGATTGCGAATTCTCCCTCATATATTACCGTAAGGTCATTGACATTTTGGGAAGAATATATCTTGACTTCTTAAGCCCGTTCTACATTGAGTGCAAGCGCAAACATAAAGAATAGATCTCGTAGAATTGACCAATCACGCTGGTCCATTGGGTGATTTCATCAATACGATTAGTCAATTCTACTAGACCTGATCCTTGCGTTTGCGCTTGCGATCAATGTAAAACAGGCTTTACATCATGGCAGTCTGTTGTATTGACAGATTTTCTAACCTGGACATCATCTTGGCGCTTGATAACTCGCCTTGCGAAGTGGATACTGTTTATACTGTTAGATTCTTTCATTTTATGTAAAGCTACGTCGCGAATGAGCATAAATACATTACTATTTTAAAATTGTTATCAATTGAATCAATAATGGAAACAAAAATAAAAACTTGTTAGATAAATGTTATTTTTTCACTATAGGTCAAATGGCTGTAGTCTACAAGTTGTATCAGCCGCTATGGTCCTGGCAATACAAATTTTATAGAAGCACATGCCTGTTAAAGCAAATAGCAAATACTAGAAAAATTTTTCCTTTAAACATTATTATTTCTCAAAATGTTGATATCTGTAACAGAATCATGAACGAAGATATCTCAAATACAGAATGGCAAAGTATACGAGAAAACTTTCTCCAACTTGAAAAAGTAACACCTGCTGTAGTAGATTCTACAATTATGGATATATGTCTTCAGAAACTCCATGTAGACAATGCTATTAGATATTTCAAATTTCTTAGAGAATACAATTATTCCTTAAATGTGGGAATACTTGGAAAATATCTAAGACTCTATTGTATGAAACATGATTCACTGACTGATATGGATAAAGCAGAAATTGTTGAAACTTATAATGCCTTGAGGGAAAAATACCCTTATTTAGATTCTATCACAGCTGAACATTGCATAATAAGCCTGTGTTTAACAGATCAGTGGGAAAGAGCATTTGAATTGATAGAAATGATGAAGCTTACTAACTCTCCAGGCACAGCTGTATATTCTGCATTAGCTAGTGCAGCATTTAAAAATAGAAGACCTGATGTTGCATGGAAAGCAATGTCAGCAATAGCATTACGCAATCTGATTCCACAAACTATTGCATATAAATCATATTTGACATATTGTGAGTTGGAGGGAACAGCAGAGGCATTTAGCAGCAGACTAGAAGAAATGTTAAAATTTTGGTCTGAATACAACATTGTGCCACAATATAGCATCATACATATGTATGCTAGTACAGCTACAAAGTATGGCTGGTCATCAGCATCTACAATAATGTCCAACATGTGAATATCTGCTTTGTCATACTTTTCTTCCAAGATATAGATCAATTTTATTTCTTTTAAAAAATTAATCTAAATGTGAAAGAGACAAATCTTTATTAGAATTTTCTTTTAATATTGTTTTATGTAATAGCTCCTAAGTTTTATATAGTTTTATTTTATAAAGTTAGGATTGTGAGAAAGAGTATTTAGACTTTTAATATGACATAATACATAATTGTTTTTACTAATTATATTTACTTTCTTTCTGTTTAGAAAATGTTGCAAACATTGTGGTCATTCTTTATCCAAGATAACATTCAACAAACAAAATTTCCAAGAACTAGCTGAATTCTTCATGAACAGAGTGATCATAGGATCAGATATTTATCACAAGACCAATCCAAATGAGTTGAATAGATTTAAGACATTCATCGAAAAAACTAAACCCTATGATATTGTTATTGACGGACTTAATTTGATTTACATTCAAAAAAATGACAAGTCTATGTCACAAGTGGTATTGTATTCATGTTTATATTTAAAAAATAAAAATTTACTTAGTATTGTACACAGCAAAAATTATTATATTTTCTATTTAATTAATCTCATTGGTTCAAATTTTTTCCTTATTTTTATATGTAAGAAAAGTTTTGCATTAAATATAAATAATTAATAAAAACATTGCTTTATATTGCAGTTAAAAAACGTGATTGACTATTTCAGCACACATAGAAAAAAGATACTTGTGTTAACGCGCAAACATCAAAAGAAACTGCCTATTTTAAACTATGTACAACAAAAAGCAACTGTCTTTTTCATAGATAATTTGTGAGTATTACATCTTGATATGAAACATTAAATGTATAATTTAAGATTTTTCTTTACTCTATAACTCTTGTTTCTCTATAACATAAAAAGTTTATACTAAAAACAAATTGAAAGTTTTGCTTTTTTGCATTTATGTTTGTTATATTAATATTCGTGTGTAATACAATTTTATATATTTTAATATATTTACTTTATTAGTATCATCTCATGTAGTGTATCATTGAAATTTTAGGTCTGCTGATGATCCTTACATACTTTATGCAACCATGGCTAGTGGACATGATGCAATGTTTGTGTCACAAGATTTAATGCGGCAACACAAACATAGCTTAAAAGATATTCGCTTGCAACAAGATTTCACGAAGTGGCAGTGTTCGCATCAATATTTAGTCAAAAAAAGTAAACCTACTTTCTATGTACAAGAGCCTTTTATTTTTATGCCAACTGTGCAAAAAAATAATGATTGCTGGCATGTGCCTTATGTCAGTGATGACTGTACTTCTACCGAATTGCATGAATTTCCAAAATCATGGTACTGTTTGAAACAGTTACAGAGTAATAGACAAATAAAGGATTAATAATAAGTCAATCTTATTCTTTTATTTACATTAAAAGAATTGATAAACACTTTTAAAAAAATATATTTTACTTATAAAAAGTAAAATATATTATTGTACATATCAAGTATTTTTTTATTAATTATCTTAAATAAAAGTTTCAAAAAATAATTTACAAAAAATGTTTTTGAGTTTGTGAGATTCCCCCTGTTGCATGTTTGTTTTCAAAGTGGACTTTGGCCTTTAAACTTAGAGCCATTAAACGCGTCAACGCGGAACGCGCGATTAGAAGTCACGAAGTGTTACAACATTGCTGATTGACAAGTAGTTTTTTACGTGTATTAAGATTAAGTTTTGACATGGCAGCGTATATTGTCACAAACGCTTTGTCACGAACAGCTCGAAAAAGTAAGTTTGTATTTTTTTAGTAACTGTTAAAAGTGTGCGATATTATTTATCACTAGACATCTAGTCTTAATTGAGTTTAAAACAATGAGTAAAAGAGTACTAGTAAAAGTTTTTTCGGTCTATCGATAAGTAAGTAATGTTCAGATTGACTTCCAAATCCTGATGAAATTATGGTCATTCAACGTGTTTTTTCATAAAACGAATAAATTCGACAGATAACCTTGCGTATCTGTTTTCCATCTGTTATATGTACAAACACACGCATACAACTTACAGCTTTACAATCTGTTTCTGCGTTGAAATACTGCACAAAAATGGCACCTATATACAAGACATTATCAGTATCTAGTCCAAAACCGTTTGTTTATCTGGTCAACCTGAACAGACCAGAAAAACTGAATGCCATGAATCCAACCATGTGGAAGTACGTTACTATCTTATATATCTTCTACTATATAATTTCTACTAAATATAATTTTCCAATTTATTCTATTAAATAATGTGTTTATAGGGAATTTAAAGAATGTTTTGAAGAATTAGCAGAAAATCCCGAGTGTCGAGTAGTTGTTTTATCAGCTGTTGGCAGAGTATTCTGTGCAGGTAAATAAAATGGAATATAAATAAAAACATTTATTCAAAAGTTTTTTCTTGTGATATCTATTTTTTTTAGGACTTGATCTTCAGGGAATGGTGGAATTAGGTAAAACTTTAGGACAGCATGAGGATGTTGCTCGTAAGTGCAAAGTCTTGGAACTTCACATTAAAAACTATCAAGAGACATTTACCGCCATAGAAAAGGTATTTCATTATGTAAATATATGATGTTACTTTAAACATTTGACGCCATAAAAAAGTAATAGTGTCAATTTGATTAACAGTGTCCCAAACCAGTAATAGCTGCTGTGCAAGGTGCATGTGTCGGTGCAGGTGTGGATATGATATCTGCAGCTGACATACGTTATGCTACTACCAATGCATACTTTCAAATCAAAGAAGTTGATATAGGCTTAGCTGCTGATGTCGGTACACTTCAAAGATTTCCAAAGATAATAGGCTCTGATAGTCTAGTAAGAGAGCTTATTTATACCGCACGGAAATATCCAGCAAGTGAAGCACTACAAAGTGGATTCATAAGCCGTATATTCGATAATGAAGATAGGTAAAAACTACACACACTTAAGAAACTTGAAAAATATGCCAACTTATATGATTATGAATAAAATAATTGATTTTAATATTATTTGGAAATCAGCTTGTTGAATACATCGATAGAAATTGGTGAAAGTATTGCGAAGAAGAGTCCAGTTGCGGTCCAAGGTTCAAAAATAAGCATAGTATATTCCAGAGACCATACAGTTCAAGAAGGACTAGATCATATTGTGAGTATTCTTTGTTCTCTCTCTTCTAATTATTCCACCTAAAATCACACAGCAAACATTATTGTCGTTCGTCATATTTGTTAATATATTGCAAAATAATTTGCACGTAAAAAAGTCAAATTTCAAATATATACATATATTTATAGGCAATGCAAAACAAAGTAATGCTTCAGAGTGAAGATTTGGCGAATTCAGTCATGACACAGTTTGCTAAAGGTGATCCTCCAGTATTTTCGAAGTTATAAGATTTGTAACAGTTTATTTAGTTATACTTTCACTTGTTGGAATGGAATTTACAGTAAAGAGGTATACATATAAATTTATATATATCGAAAATATTATACATATTTTTTTTAAGGAAAAAAAAATATATATTTTTCAAATATGTACATAATTTTATATATGTATGAGATATATAATAAAATGCATTTATAATATACTTCTAACTTTAGGTTTTAACATTTATTACATTTGAAAAAACTTATTCATTTAATAAAATTTTTTCATCAATATCTTGAATCTTTAGTTGTTTTGATTGAAGTGTTACGTTAAATTTTGATCATCTTGAGAAAGAACGATTACTGTCTCGAAATATAATGCTTCCCCATCTTCTAGGTAATGCTGCCAATTTTGCAGCCTCTTTTTCAGCAATATTATAGACATTGATATCTTCGGGAAATTTTACCTGTAATATACTGCAGTATAATTTTTACCAATAACATTGGAAGAATAAAAAATTGATAACCTGTTGATATAACAGATTTTAACTAATAGGCGGTAAATGTTGGGGTGACCGGTCATCTAGTCAGGCCGTCGTTCCGGTACAACTTAAGGTGCGAGTAGTGGCTGCGGGATAGCATTGTCTACCACGCAGACAATCACCAGAGGATCTGTGACGGGTCACAGTGGGGGCCACGTAAAAAAAAAAAAATTTGTAACTAATACTGCAACACTGATGAAAAAATTACGTACAATTAACAAATTGATGTAATGCTCGTAATTAATTTTTCCTGTATTTGCATCACAAGCTACGGCCATCATATCAGCTACTTCTTCTTTTGTAAATGGTTCACCGATTTCTATAAGTGACTTCTCTAAATCATCCCTTGTGATGTAACCACGATTTTCGGGATCTAATAATTGAAATGCTTTCAATAATTCTTCCGGTTCTGCCGGTTTAAACCTAAGTAACAAGTAATACGATAGAATTTATTTTGCGCAGTATATAAATTTGAGATTTTATTTGTCATCTTACTTGCGTTCGTTAATTGCTTTGCTCATATACTCTACGAATCTGTTTAATGGTACGCAATTATTTTCAACATCTTCTACTTCTACTTGTATTTCTTGTAATTCAGCTTCTGTGATGACACATCCTATCAAGTAACATGAAAGAGAAGTATATAAATTTATATATAAAATATGAAAAATTTATACTATAGAGAATACAACCATCTTTTTTATTGTGAAATATTGCTACCTAACGCTCTAATTATAGTTCCTAAATCTCTAACATTTACTTCTCCAGTTCTTGCATTATCGAACACATCGAATGCTTCAAAAAGTCTTCTTTCTAATAACGACGGCTCTGGCACTGGCACTAAATTATAAAGAAAAGTATTGTTAACTACGGAAAAAAATCTGTATACTAAGAGAAAGATACTTACTGATACTTAAACTTATAAAATTCTTTTCGTATTGAAAAAAACGATTATTTTCAAGACTCAACTGAGGTGACTAACTTGTATTGTTTGATCAATAAATAATGTGTGATTTACTTAGTCGGTATACTCTCCAAAAGTATATCGACAAGATTTGTTAACGTATGCATATATGTTATTTTTTGGTAGAACATTATTAAGAAAATTTTTATAAAATATTTTTTTATTAAAAACTTATAAAATTATATTTTACACACCTATCTCTGTACATTAATTACAGTCCTTTTACTAATACATACATCTCAGAGTTGATCGTCTGCTTATACGTCTCTCAATGATGCTTTTTCTAGAAGTTGATGGAGGAGAAAACTCGGAAATTCGCATTTGAGAAACTGACATTGTCATTACATAACACAAAATATTTATATTAATTTAATGATTCGTGATATGATCTGATAAAAGTTATTGTATCGTATATAAACGAAGCATAATTTATTTTTTATAAATATATATCTTTTTTTCAAGAAAAGTAAAAAATATCTTTTATTGTAGATATTGAAACACTACAAATTTAGGTTGTAGTTTAATAAGATACGTTTTTCAAATTAAACAATTGTGAAATATATATCAATAAATACACCAATAAATTCGCGTAAATGAGTGTGTTTTGCCGAAGTTAGCGCTACATAGCAGTTGCAACTGGCTTCATGTAGCAGTTGCAANTGCTGCGTTACTTCTGCTGGACAGAAGTATTGCTACGCGCAGCATGTTCTAAGTAGTGGCCGCCATTTTTGTAATACTTTGACACTTTTTTTGCCATTTTTATAAATAATTAAAAAACACAGTTTAGCAACCAATGTGAAGTTTACACCAATAGTGTATCAAATAAAGAAAAATGAATGAAAAAGCATTAGTTGACGCAACTTTTGTATGCTAGAGCATTTATGTTCATCGACTATATGCCAGTAAGAACAGTATACAATAGGAAAAGTTGAAACAATAAATATATTAGCAGTTGAATTAAAAATGTGCTGTTTGCCGATCGATCTCAGTGATATCTTCAATAATCTCTTCAACGCGTGTTCCAATTTTCTTGGCGATTTCTGTCTTTTCATTATTGGGTAAAAACAGATAACGCCACACTAAATCGCCGTCTATAATACCTCTTGCTGGATTTCCTTGATTTCGTACGTAGCTTTTATATGTGCTAAACAAAGAGAATTTGCACAATGTTATTGATTAAAGTAAACTCAAAATAATTGCAAATATCTTTGTAAGTTGAGACTTGCCGATATGCCTTTGGATTCAAACCAGCAATGTGACAAATATGTGTGACCAACACGTTTTGTAACATGAGTAGTCTTCGATATGTTTTTTCGGGTACTGGTAAAATATAACCAAGCCCACCGTCCAATGATGCTATAAAACGTAAAATAAAACATTTATACACACATACACACACGTGTGTATATTATAATCTATAATCAACGTATTGTGACTTACCATACATAGTAATGTGTCTTTTGTCAGCGCCAGAAAAATGCTTCTTATCATTTGCAGGATCAGTAGTTCTACACCTAATTCGAAAAAAGGTATTTATTTTTTGTCCTAAATGAAAGTCCGCTTTTCTGATTAATTTTTGTCCTCCTAGGCTTTCTCTGGATTCCGGTTGATACATAAATAAAGCTAAATTGCTTTCTCCGTCAGCCACAAGAAATCCTAAATTCGTATTATCAATTAAATATTCTATTGTGTACACTTCCGCTGGCCTGAAGTCCTATAATATAAAACAAATTATGTATTTTACATACTTCTAATAGTAAAGGGGCAAATAAATAAATCATACTTACTCTACTAACAAGAGAGAGTGTCCTGTATTCTTCTTGGAATCTCAGTAAACTAATGGATTTATAAACGTCAGCTATTAAAATAAGACTTTTGATACTGAGCATTTGATGAATATAGATCTGTGTATCGATGAAAGCAACTCCAACAAGATCGTTATCCTTTAACTGCCAAATGTAAATCTATAATAAAATAACATACATTTTTGTAATGTTAAAATAGACATAAGAGTAATTCGCGTGTAAAAATAAATCGTGAGGGAATACTTTTTGGCCAACAGCTGACACTAAAAATCCTGATACTTGTGTGATAGCAGTTATAGGCCCTTTTTGTTCTTTCGCATAAATCTGCTTAAACCTATTTTTAGTTAACGGTTGACCAGGTTCAGGTACCACTTCGATTATGTCAAATATAAGTATCTGAAAATTTTGAAGTAATTAACAAGTCTTAATCGAAACCAATTTGATTGTTTTTTACTTTATATAACTTACTCGTCCTCTGCTTGTAATATCTTCGCCATAATTATAATTCGTTCCCAAGACTATATAACCTTTCAGTCCAGATCTTGTTCCTTCATAAGCTAAAGACACATTTTTCAAACAAGTAACATGTTCCCACTGATCTAATTCGATTTTTGTATTGGGTATAGCTTCCCATGAAACTGGAGAAAATAATACAATAGAAAATTGTTCTTGAGAAGGATAAAGAAATCTATCTGGACGCTCCTCTTCTGTAAATTCCTTAATTAAAAAAACTACGTTAGAATAATAAGTTTTATTATTGCCCTTTTCCTATGATGTAAACTATTTAAGAAATAAATATTTTAGAAATTAAAAATTTAGAAATAAATTTTTATCAATACCTTATCTTCTCCGTTAAATCTGTAGTAACTTTTGAGAGGTTCAGACATGCTCGTTATGACACAATACGTCTTGCTTTCAAGATGATACGTAACAAAATGTGGAGTAAATCGCAAAGGAACTTTCCTCACCGGCCAAGGAGCATCATATGATAAATGAGTTGGTAAAATACATATCCGTAGCTCTTCCTAAAGAGTTCAAAAATAAATAATATTTAAATATACAACAGAAAGGAAAAATATAAAAAAATAAAGCAGATAATTAATACCTTTTTATTAAAATATAAGAAACCTTGTGGGCAATTGATATTGTTAAAAGCAGCAAAGGATGTGATAGATCCGTCAATGCCCATTGGATGGATACGTAATTCACCGCGTCCAGTTAAAAATATCCAATGCGGATAATCACTGCAGATGAATACTCCATTGTATCCGGCAATGTTACTGAAGTAACGCATCATGCTGATACGAATATCATTTGTAGTTGACATATCTTCTTCCTTAAACTTTGATCTGTAAAGGAACATTTTCAATTATAAAAATTAAAATTATTCAATAAAGCGATACTTAAAAAAACGCTACGCACAACAAAATTACATTTTGATAAAGAAATAAATAGAATAAATAACACAGGCCCACACAAAAAAATGGTCTAAACTCGAAATGGGAAACATGTTTTCTTACGTATTTTGAGGTGCTGAATTCAAATCTGAAGTCAAAATAGGAGGTTTCAGAGAGTTCAGACCATTTTTTTGTGTAGGCCTGTGTAATTTATATTTTAAGTAATTGTTATATAAAATTATTTAAACCTGAGATGTCCAAAGATTATTCCATGATCCAATTTCTTAAATCTTAATTTTAGATGTCCTTTCGGATATCTGTAAGCTTGATAAATTTGCAACTCCGAATCGAGACGAACCAAAAGCATCGGTCTGTTTCCATGGTGTCCTAAAGCAACCGCTAGAATCTCACGAACCTACACAAACAAATGTTTCTCAACAGCACATACACATCGAGAATAATTGAGATTTTTAGATAAACACATTTGCAACTAAATTACCTGCATTTCGGGATTGGGAATTTCATTAACAGGTGCTGGTTGCAAAGTTGTTGATTCCATGCTGTCGTGCAGTACATATTGACCGTAGCCGAAGTTACGAATAAGATAAGAAAGTCGCAAATCGGGTAAAGAATAAATTTCTAACGTCCCACTATCTCTGTATACAAATAACCAATATGTGGGCTTGATTTCTTGCAGATGTCTTTGCCACCTATTACAAACATTGTACTACAAGTTAGTATGAGAGAGGTCGATAAATTCTTTTAATATCAAATATAGCAATATACTAATATACTGTGAGTGTTTTAGTCAAATATTTCACAGAATTGTGCGTTCCATAGATATGACAAAGTAATTTTACCAGGGCGCTTTTTTCGCAGTAGTATCCGATGCTTTTGGATACGACAGTGTAGGCATTTGAAATGCCGGGGCATCGCCATATAATAGATCGTCTTCATTATCAATATTACTTAAAACTGCCGGTTCTTCTACGTTGTGCTCTTCTTCAATTTGTTCATCATCTGTTGTTTCCGACAATTGTGTTGTAAAAATCCCACTAACATCTCTATAAGCACATAATGCCTCTATCTGCGGACGCTGTAAACGTAAGATATATGTAATACTTCATGTGATATTTATATAGTGAAGGATATATTAATTAAAAAATCAATAAAACCTTACGAATAATAAATTTGCAGCTTGGGCGTGTAATCTTGCCGTGCCTCTTACTTCTCTAAGTGTTAATAAAAGCACTCTTCCATCTTTTGAGAGTAACGTTACATATGGATCGGCACAACTTGCTTGTACAATTGAACAATCTATGGGCATATGTTGAATCTGTAATTAAGAATATAAATGTGAAAATTGTACTTATTCTTATATAACACAAACACATGATCGAATTTTTAAATACTTTTCTTTTGCTCTACTTTCTCTAAGTTCTCTTTATTAATTAAATTTGCGAATCAAAACAAAATCAGTTAATCGAAACTGATTTATACAAAGTTACTACATGAACCGTACCTGTTCAATGCCTTGTAAAAGACGAACTCCCATTTGAGTAACTTGCACTATGTATCTATTGGCGCCAAGATTACCAGCAAATACCGTACTTCCTTGTGTATTGAATCCACTTTGATCTATTTCATTTATTTCTTGACCAGTTTGCAGAATCTTTAGAAAAAAATTATATTATCAGATGTATTATCATCTCTCCAGGATATATATGTACAAAAATGCAAACATTTATATACATAAGATATGATTAGAAATATTATTTATACATACCATAGTTGAGGTTTCTTGACTCAATATTAAGAAAGCATGAGATCCTTCTGCTTCTGTTTTAACTTGTTCGTCTTTACCTAATGTACCGATAACAGTCCACATGTCTATATAACCAGGCAGCTCAAATGTTGTTACAACCTATGATTGATAAACCAGAGATTTATTATAATAGAGAGATTTACATTTTATCTCTTTCACAAAACTATTTTTGCTTAGTAAAATACGGTTTTCACGAATTTTCAGTTTTCACAGTAACATATATACATTTATATTTCCACAAGTATATGTTTTCACGCGCAAAATATACGTAGATGGAAGCTATACTAATTATCAATCACCTGAGGACGTATGGATCGTTGTAATACACAAAGTGCTCCGTTTTTCCCATATCCAGATGTCGTTACAAGTTCTATGTCAGGGTCTTGATTGTGCAAAAATTCTTCAGATAAAAAAGCTGGTTCTCCCATGGAAATATTTCCACATGGCCCAATGTTTAATAAACTGTCACATACCTGCAAATAAAGTGTTAAATATTACGAATAAAAGAAAAAACTATTGCAAAAAGCAAAGAATTGAACAGCAAAACAGAATGTAAAATATAAAAATTGCTTATACCTCAAAAATATATGAAGTAATTTGAATAGACGTATGAGTTTCACTGCCGTATACTTCCAACTCTTCTGGATCCTTGATATCTAATACATCCGATGCCATCCAATCTCCAAGAAAGTCTTCTCTCGCCTTCTTGGCTGGAGTTTCGTCGTTCTCATTCTCTTCAACAATCACTTCATCGCTATCCAGATTCTTTAAAGTTTCTAATTCTTTTTCAGTGAATCGTAATAATAATGAATTACCAAGACGAGAGCCAAGAAACAGATAATTGTCTTCACACATACACACCTAAAGAATGATACAAAAACATAATATCTCATACCAGATAAGTGTACGTGTAGCGATTCAAAATTATAAGTGCTTACACATGATGTTAATACACTAGCAGCAGCCTTATCGAAGTGAAATCCACGTACGGATCGCATGCTGTCCGCAAAGAGAGACAAAACATATAATTCTCCACTTTTCAAAGAAATAACCAAGCGATCTGATGATATAAATGCAACTTGTGCCCCTTCTAAACTAACTTTTACTCCTTCCTGTGGCTCTACAAAAATAAAAAATACATATAATAATATACAATAATATGTATAATATATCTTCAAGGTATCAAAAACGCAATGTCACTAAGTGGATGTCTTACTTAGTGGAAAATTTGTACTTGCGTCAGCTAAACTGTTAAGTGATACTCCATAAGGAGGTATGCTTTGGTTCAAATAAATAAGTGAATTGACTGCCATAATCAGTGTGCCACCTAAAGGTTTCTTCACTGGTACAACTTGATAACAGTCAAATGGCAAGTTAGATACAGACCAAATAATAGGATGAACTCTTTGCTGAATATTTAAGGATATAGCAACCATTGCACAAGTATCTTGCCTCACTGCAATACGTCTATATGTACAGAGGTTTATCTTATTAATTAGTATCTATTGTATTTTTTTTCTTGTATTTCTCTAAAAGATACAAAATTTTATACTTACCCTGAGAAGGTTTTCACTGGTTCGTACAAAATCAATAATGTAGGTTCATAATAACCGTGCAAAAATTGTAAATCTATCACATTATCCATTTTTTCTTCTAGTGTTTTTAATACTATCATATATGAAGATAATATAGGAGTTTTGTGAGATGTTAATTTTGCAGTATCAAGCAAATCAGCATCATCAAGACTAGGATCTTTGCGAAAAGGTAATACAACCAATTTTCTGCCATAAATTAACATTGCTGCACATCTTCCTTCAGGATCCACTCTTACAATTGGTATATGGTGATGATTTGTCCATCCATCCTAATTGAAAGAAATATAAAACAAATATTTTAAATATCTGTTTTTGGTAAATAATTATAAAGAAACATCTATATACACAATATACACACACATACATCTTATAAAAACATTTTACTATTTACTAAATCTTTAAAGTCTTTACAATAATTTGTAATACAAGTTTAAATAATAAAATATTTTGATTACAAACTATTAAGACAAATAATAAAATAAAGATACATATTTTTTCTTTATATGTGTACAAAATATTTTTACCTTTATTTCTTCTTCTTCAAAATAATGTAAAGACACTGTTCTCAGATCATGAGTATCTTGGTCATATTCTACAACAGATAGTTTTGCATCCCGAAAGCTCAAGAGTAAGGAATCTCTTTGTGAGCCGAGAAGATAAACAGATTGCATGGACATGATGTTTCCATGTAAAATATACTGTGCCAAACATTCCAACTTCATTTTAGGAGGGCGTGTTTCTGCAAAAAAAACCTCGTCTTCAATCTGCACAATCAAATGGATTATGCAAAAACGAACGCACAAGGTAGAAAATTACCTGTATATTTTTCTTTTCTTGTGATATCAACGTCCGGAATCAGACGAAATACTCGTATAACATTCGCACCGGCAACAACGAGACATTTTTCAGTACGATTAAAAAAATGGCATGTAATCGCGTGCTCGACTCCTGTCGCAGGATGAGTAGTTCTGTTTATGGAATACATGATAGGATATTGCTACTTTTCACTGTCCCATACAGGAGAAATTGATGCAATTTTTAACGAGTTCTTAACCTTTTTTACACACAACTTCTAAAAAATATACACACATGTATCCTATACTGAGCAACAACATCTGTAGGGGATGAGCATCAATGAGCATATGATATCGATATATCGACAATATCGATATAATTCTTTTGATATTCGATATTTTAATATCGATATTCTGTTATTGATAATATCAAAAAGGTATCGATAATTTTATCTGATAATGAATATCGCATTGTTTGATCGGAATTATAGGATACATTCTGATTGGTCAATTTCCTTACGGGCTCGTCTTACGATCGTAAGTAATTTTGTGTGTGATGGCCTTTACATGTGAAAAAATTTTAGCCATAACCGTCATATATATACAGCTTCTTGCACAATGGAAGGAATAGCGATAGCGATAGAAATAACACAGTTTTTAACACAGAATTCCAACTCGTCGGAAATTTTATCGCTATTGCTTATTCCGATTTTCTGATCTGCATTGATACATGTGTAGTTTTGTATGTTAGATTCCGCTGTTCCTACCTTTATTTTTAAATATAAACTTTTTAAAGCCCCTTGCACAATGGAAGGAATAGCGATAGCGATAGAAATAACACAGTTTTTAACACAGAATTCCAACTCATCGGAAATTTTATCGCTATTGCTTATTCCGATTTTCTGATCTGCATTGATACATGTGTAGTTTTGTATGTTAGATTCCNTTTAAGCCTCTTGCACAATGGACGGAATAGCGATAGCGATAGAAATAACAAAAGTTTTAAAGAGTTTATATTTAAAAATAAAGGTAGGAATAGCGGAATCTAACATACAAAACTACACATGTATCAATGCAGATCAGAAAATCGGAATAAGCAATAGCGATAAAATTTCCGACAAGTTGGAATTCTGTGTTAAAAACTGTGTTATTTCTATCGCTATCGCTATTCCGTCCATTGTGCAAGAGGCTTAAAACTTTTGTTATTTCTATCGCTATTGCTATTCCATCCATTGTGCAAGAGGCTTAATACTTCTTTGTCTCGCTCGCACTCGCTTAGTAGACGCGCCTGCGCATAATAACGCTC
This sequence comes from Pseudomyrmex gracilis, assembly GCF_002006095.1. Lineage (NCBI taxonomy): Eukaryota > Metazoa > Arthropoda > Insecta > Hymenoptera > Formicidae > Pseudomyrmex > Pseudomyrmex gracilis. The sequence continues at coordinate 584,070 of NW_018020653.1, forward strand.
GACTATCTATGCCCATATTTGGACTTCGTGCGTCTCTCTTTCTCGGGCCTCGTGCCTCTCATTGCGAAGATACGCGACTAGCAATATAAAAGTATTATATATATGCGTTGCTGCGTGCGCGATCTTGCAAATATCTGACCCACATTGAAAAACAGTTAACCTCTTCATTGATATATACGCATATATGCGTTAGGTATTTATTTTCAGTATTTATATATTTTTATATTACTGCATAGTAAATTCAATGTTTTGACAACTTTTATATTTTCTAGAACTTCTATATTTTGCGCGTCAACAAAAAGTTGCTGTCTGTTACGCGCGCTCTGCATCTGTATTAAACCTCGTCGTAGCGAGAGAATTAGTTGTGTCACTTGTGTCAATATTTTGTTGTCTCTTCTATAAGATAAAGGTAAGATATATTCATATACATACATACATACATACATATATATATATATATATTGTCGCGCCGCCGCGTTTCCGCGATTATTGGAAATAACGTTACACTCAGTTAAACAGAGTTTAACTGAGTTTGTTTAACTTACACTCTGTTTAACTGAGTGTAACGTTATTTCCAATAATCGCGGAAACGCGGCGGCAGCGCGACAATATATACAGTATACGCAACATCAACTTATAGATTTTTAGTATTGCTAATAATCAAACAGAACAAGTATTACTTTGATACGAATATATTTTATATATATATATACTCATATTTTTTATGTAGTTTATTAAATATTAAATATATATATATATATTTTCATACTTTTTTTTAATGTAGTCTTTTTAACGTGCCCGTTAACCGTAGTATCGATTTTTGCGAGCACACTTATAATGTAATACTTGTTCTGTTTGGTTATTATTAACAATACTGAAAATCTATAAGTTGATGTTGCATATACTGTAGATTTCTCTGTATTGCCAGTAATAATCAAACAAAGCCCTTGTAAATAAGTCCCTAAGTTAAAAAAATTTCTCCTAATCAAAATATAATTTGTTTTTAACAGTTGATTATTATTAAAATATTATGGCACCACTTAAAAGTATATACTGGAAGTTTTTTGATAAAAGCGGCGATATGGCTACTTGTCGAATATGCAATAAAATTCTTAAAACCTCAGGAAATACTACCAATTTAAAAAGTCATATGAAAAAGAATCATCCTAAGATCGAGAGCAATACTATTATATCTCGTAACAAAGAGAACGAACAGCAAGAAAATCAAACTAAAAATTCTGACAATTCTGAAATCAGTGAAAGTTCGGAATCTAAAAGAAAAAAAGCACGAATTACTACATTAGCTATAAAAAAGCAGAATGACGAACTATTACCCTCGATTTCGACTTCTAGTTCACCTAATTTAATCACTACTAATGTGTGTAAAGAAGTCAAAGTTCAAAAAACAGTAAAAGAATCATTTCAGAATATATGTGCTTATAAAGAAGGAGGAGAAGAGAATCGTGAACTATTAAATGCGATATTATTTATGATTGTTAAAGACTGTCAACCTTTGTCTATTATTGAAAATATAGGATTTAAAAAAGTAATTACAACTGCTGCTCCTTATTACGAGATTCCATCTCGATTTACAATAAAACGCAAAATTGAAAGTAAATTTGACGTTCTGTCAGCTCTGTTTAAAGAAAAATTAAAATCAATGATGAGTTGTACATTAACAACCGATATTTGGACGGATACAATGCAAACACGAAGTTTTCTTGGTGTTACGGTTCATTTTGGCGTTGGAAGCGAGCTCTATTCTGCTACGTTAGGAGTTTATGATGTACAGGAAAGACACACTGGGGAGTATATTGCAGATAAACTCCTAGAAACCTGTTCCGAATGGAATATTCAAAAGGATCAAGTTACTGCAGTTGTAACTGACAGTGCAGCAAACATGATAAAAGCTGTGACTATCGCATTTGGTGCAAACAAACATATTCCTTGCTTTGCTCACATGATAAATTTAGTTTCTACAAAAGCTTTGAAAAAAAATGAAAGTATAAACGAGTTAATTATTAAAGTAAAAACGATAGTGACGTGGTTCAAACAATCTGTAGTAGCTAGTGATGAACTTAAAAAAGCTACTACCAACGAAACAAAACTTATTCAAGAAGTCCCTACAAGATGGAACTCTACTTTGTATATGGTTGAAAGATTTTTAAAACTTCGTCGAATAGTAAATGATATCGTGAATCGTCATGTGGAAGCACCACCTATGATTACTGCTAAAGAAATAGAAATATTAACAGAAATATGCGATTTATTGAAACCTTTAAAAGTAGCGACAAAACAAATATGTGCTGAAAAATATGTTACAAGTAGCATAATAATTCCTATGGTTCGCTGTTTGCAGAGTGAAATAAACAAATTATGTCCTAAACATGTAGAAGGAATTCAACTAAAAGAAGATTTGTTATACGAGATTAAAACACGTTTTGATCACATAGAACATGTACAGATTTTAGCGTTGTCAACACTTTTAGATCCCCGCTTTAAAAAATTGCATTTTAAAGATATACTAGCATGTTCTAAAGCACAAAGTGTTTTAAAAAATCTCGTAACAGAAAGTATGACTCATTCGAACGATGTATCATTTACAAAATCAGCATCCGACCCGGATCACTCAAGTAAGTTTATTCATACTGCGTTATGACTATACTAACCTAAATTAACCTAATTTAATCTAACCTAACGTAATACATCGTACAATTGTTATAATTAACAATTATATTTCTTCTATTTCTAGGCTCAAGCGGATTTTCTTTATGGAGCGATCATCATAAGCTCGTTCAAAATACCTGGAATGAAACAAAAGCAAACGATTTAGATTCTGAAAATATGCCGTCAGAAATCACTCTTTATATGAGAGCACCTGTTGGTCGACTTGGAGATAATCCTTTTGAGATGTGGAAAGAAATGAGTTCTACATATGTATATTTATCGAAAATAGCATTTAAGTATTTAACCATAGTGGGAACATCTGTTCCTTCTGAAAGGCTTTTTTCAAAAGCTGGATTGATTTTTACGCACCAACGAAATAAATTGAAGGGGAAAATATTATCAAGATTGTTATTTTTACATTCTCTAGACGAGCAAAAATGGTCACTATAATTTTTTGAAAGTTTATTTTTTTAATCTTATGTATAATTCTTTTTTTAATCATACTTGACTTTATGATTCTGCTGCTTGTAATATTTTTAAAAAATTTTAATAAAAGACAAAAAGAGATTCTATTTTGAAGTTATTATTTATTTTTGATGTTAATATAATTTTTTTATAGCTAATGATATTACAATTTAACTTAAAATTGTTATATATGTATATATATTTGCAAAACACATCCAGCGATCGGTTCTTACCACTGTGGAAATTTATTACTAGTTTTAAACCATAATAAATATCTTAATTCGTTTATGAAGTATTAGTTATTATTTTATTTTTTGACAGCAATTTAATATCGTTTATTATGATATTTGAATTAATTGTTTAGATGTTTAGTTACTGCTGTAACACATTTTATTTTTATTTTAATAATAACTTTGTAATACTAAATTTTAAATTATATACAATTAAGTTAAATATATTAACTTATATACAATTAATTTATATAAAATCAATAACTTATATACAATTTATTATTATTATTTATTATTTATGCGATATTTTTGTTCCAATATATATCGATAATTGCTTTTGATATATTAAGCCCCTTGCACAATGGACGGAATAGCGATAGCGATAGAAATAATTCCAGTTGTAAAAAGTTTATATTTATAAATAACGATAAGAACAGCGGAATCTAACATACAAAAATACACATTTATCAATGCAGATCAGAAAATCAGAATAAGCAATAGCGATAAAATTTCCGACAAGTTGGAATTCTGTGTTAAAAACTGTGTTATTTCTATCGCTATCGCTATTCCTTCCATTGTGCAAGAGACTTATATGATACAAAAATCGATATTTTTCTTTCGATGCTCATCTCTAAAGCCTGTTTTACAGTGATCGCAAGCGCAAACGCAAGGAACAGGTCTGGTAGAATTGACTAATCGTATTGATGAAATCAGCCAATTGACCAGCGTGATTGGTCAATTCTACGAGATCTATTTCTTGCGTTTGCGCTTGCGATCAATGTAAAACGGGCTTTACGAGACTTGCTATTTGCATGTGCGCCTTGCGACGCAATGGGTGTGTTTAGCCGAAGCTAGCGCTACGTAGCGCTACGTAGCGGCTTTATGTAGCAGTTGCAACTGCTTACAAAAATGGCGGCCACTACTTAGAACATGCTACGCGTAGCAATACTGTCCAGCAGAAGTAACGCAGCAATTGCAACTGCTACATGAAGCCGCTACGTAGCGCTACGTAGCGCTAGCTTCGGCTAAACACACCCAATGATCGAACGATCCTACTTAGATGATGTGTCTGAAAACGTGACTAAAGTAACGTCACGTGACTTTACTTTACCGACAAATCGTTTGTCGGATATGGTTGTACGTGGTTGCCAATGTGCACCACTCATGGACACTGGCGCTGGCTTACAGAGCGGAAAAGCGATTACACAATCTCTTATAGGCCCAACCTCTTTGTCTTCTCTTTAATCAAAGGTTCGTATCAGATGATAGGAGTGGGAGGTTTTGTGCACCACAGGTTCTCGCGCGATCGTTCACCTTCTTCGGTGTTCGGTCGCCGAAGTTTAGTGACTTTCGGCGCCAAAAGACGTATCAGTAATGATCGTCGCGCGATCGCGGATCGATGTGCCGATTGATACAATTTTTCGATGTATATAGCACGGCGAGACTTGGCGCGATGTAACGCTCGATGATCGCGCGTTACGCGGCAACGTAACGTTGACATTTCAAACTCGACTCTCAAATACTTGTGACGGGGAACGCTCGTTGAAATTGTGTGGACACCACCATGGGCAGCGAGGCGAATATAGAATCCGCGACGAATACCACCAGTTCGGTAGACTCCGACGGTTCGGTTAGCTGGGAGGATTTTTTTGGTGAGAAAACAATAAAAATATCTTTCTTCGAGTATATATATTGTTTTTGTTTTTTCAGTTTCTCAACTTGTATACACAAAACTGTGATTGTGTCATAACGCGCGACTCTTGTTTGAACAATTTTTCATTTATATTTCGTAATGCAACGTCAGCTTGAAAAACAGAAATGCGGGCACTCACAAAAGAACGATTTGAACTAATGTGCGTATAAAGAGAGATCGTATTGTACGAGTAATTTATTTTGTAGCCAACAATATAATCTTGCTATCGACTTTTTTTTAACTATCTTGAATGGCAAACAAGAGCGTGGACCTCCCACGTTGTATTACCTCCAATGTTTTAGTGTTTTATTATTATTTCTTACAGTTAGAGTTTATAGCTATCGTTTATATACAGAAGTTAGAAAACAAAGTGTACAAATGTAAGAAAATATATTGTGTGTGAGAGGAAGAGAAAGAGCGCACGCGTTTGTGTAGAGAAAGCATTTGCGCTTATATTTTTCTATTTTAAAAGTCTACGACTGGAAAAATGCACTGTACATTTTAATGAAAAAATGTAGCTTTTGAAATCGAGACGTTAGTTTAAAATTAGTTACCTGGATTTAATTTTCAGTTAATTAATAATAAAACGTTTCAAAAAGTTATGTACTCTATTAGATGTTAGGAACTTCTGCTCCAATTTACATTCTCTCTGCGTTTGTTGCAAGAATTGCGTTTTTTGTGTTAACACACAATGGACTGACACCACATTTGTGTCATAAACGTAATTTGCAATATTTCTTGAATTCGAAATAGATCGAAATAAATTTACTATTGCCTGTTATAAGAGTTTTACGGTTAGAAAAGAGATAACTCTTTCGAAAATATCTAAAAACTGCTTTTTTACGGTAGTTGTTTTTTTTTTGTTCTTTTTTTTTTGTATTATTTTTACTCGATTGTGCAATTTGTGCAACTGGAAATGAAAAGATGTTGCTTCGCACAGCTTCCCATTCAACCGCTTTTAAACACAAGTGGCGTGTAGCTTGCAATACTTGGAGTAAAGCAAAAAACTGTCGCTTTGCCGGATGCAGCTTAGAGTGACGACCGAACACGCTCCTTTCTTTCTTCCATACGTGTATGCGTATTTCTGCTCCTTTATGATACATCGCTCTTTGTACGTATATCTATTTTATATTGAGATAACAATCAAACCAGGATAAAAGAAGAACAAATTTTACCGTATAAACGCACAATTTTTTTTTACTGTTTATTTCTGTTTTTAACAGAATAAAAGAGACTTCACATGCACACGGTATACGGTGAGACACAATTTACATGCGAGAAATATACAAGTATGCGCAATATATTTCGCGCGAGTGCCTCGAGAGTTGTGCAACACGCTTCTTTGAGACTGGTTTTTACATACTTTACGTACATATATGTACGCACGAACCGTGCGTCGGTCGACTTATCCATATCTTCATTCAAGACGAGTTGGAACGAGTAAGTAAGTTGTTTTTGCTGCTCGCAAAACATTTTTAGAGAGAAGAATCGTCACGGCGGCAGCAACGTAAGCGCTGCGACAATGTTGGATGTTTTCCGCGATTTCTAATTTCGATTTGACGATTTTTTTCGGCAAGTTCGTTTGCTCGTTTGCCAGCCTCTTCTCTTTGTTACATCGTTTCCCCCGATGTTTTTGCCATTTGTTGCGATAGCGAAAGGATGCGTTCATGGTCTTTGTTCTTCTTCGTGCGCGCGCTCATATCTCGGCAGAGATTTCGATTACCGCCTACGTGAAAAACGCTGTGTGATTTTCGCCGCACGCGCGAATTAGCATCGCTTGCTGCGAACATTCGCGTTTCCAATCGCGAAGTTCAGACAAACGTATCAATCAATCTGTGCACGCACAACGTAAACGATCAAACGTAGCTATCACTTTGCGCGTGTATCGATTAATTATTTTTAACATTTTTGAAATATTGCTCACTGTTAATAAGAGAAATCTTATTTTTACAATCATATTTCTCTAATCTTACTTTTCATGACTATTTTTCATCGTCACTGATCGGAGCGAGAGAAGGGGACAAAGAGAGAGAGAGAGAGAGAAAAAAAATAGTTAAGTGTGTATTAAGATAAAGGTAGAAGAACGACTGTTTCCTAAAGTCACACGTGTGCTGCTAAGATTATGTTTCCGGGAAAGTATCGCATTGCACAAAGCCTTGTGCCAAAAGACCTCGCGACCGGAGACAGTCTGAAATCAATTTGCGCGGCTCGCAATTATCGTCACACCGTAATATATAATCACAATCATTTGCATTAATTTGATCTTATTCAATAATTTTTATTGTTTTATTCTAGCTTATTGTGTGAAAATCGCTCGACTAATTGATCTGAACTTGACAGTGATGGCTATTCGTTGCGTTGTTGTGCCGGTCTCCGTCGTTGTTTCGTAGACTCTCGCGTTCCAGACCGGTTCTGTCTCTCATAACCGACTGTGTACGGAAAAGTGTCGCTGTGAAACCAGATTGCACCGTGTGACCAAAGCGAGAACAGTACTTCTCTAATGCGTGGAAATTTCTATCGAGATAATCTAAACGCATTCCATATATATATGTGCGCGTTTGTTTCGGCGGCAAAAGAAGAGAAATCAGAGAAAAAAGAAAATCTAATTTTACATTTTTTTTTAAACAAAAGAAAATTCTCATCATTTGGTAGTTTCCAACTTCGATATTTTTTAACTTTTTTCAGCTACAATGTTCCCGGTGTAAAACGTTCGTAAGTTTTTTTTTTTTTTTTTTTAATACGTTAGCTCTTTCCGGAGATTTAATGTTTATACTCAAAAGTCATGTTGAGACATTATCGATGATAATGTGTCGTATGGTGGTATCTCCCCGGTATCCCCAAGAAATGTAGTAACAGATATTTTCAAGTGGGGCTTGATGCTACAGACATTCTTCGAACAGCGTTGAAGAAGATCGATGTGTGTGAAACAAAATGATATACACGCCGTTTAATATAATTGTTGTGTTCGATTCAATACATTCTATTTGTTCACGCGAAAAACGTGATCGATCACACATCATTTCGCAAATGTCCCGAGTTGATCGACATATTTTCGTTCCACATATTTCCCTGTTTTGTTTTTCTTTCTTTTCATTATTTTTTTTGTTTCGTATCTCTTCTATCTTATAACAGCAAATATTTGACAATTAAAAAAGATAAAATCAAAGAAAAGTTGCGATACTAATGCTGAGACACGTATTATCGACCATTGTAAACGCATCCGAGTTTATCGCAGAACATCCTTGCGAGATAAGATAATAGTTACCTACATGTGATATAAAATGTTAGATGCAGTTTCGTCAAATCCGAGATATTACGGGCATATGTGTGTTCGATTTATTATGAAGAAAAAAATCAATTAGTTTCTTCGGCAAAATGTGGTGAGATAATTAATGCTCCACGAAGACTCTTATAAATGGAATGCGTTTGTAATTGCGTTTGTGTAATATTAAAAATTATGTTTCTTGGTACTCGTCGGTCTTCAATAATAGTTTTTTTATTTTTACGATCACTGCGTATTCTCTCTTTATATATGTGTTCGATATAACATTGCGTGTTTTTCTTTTTAACGACACATCTGAGAAGTTCTCTGAGACACGAACCTTTGCAGGGTGTCATGATACGATTAATTGCAACTCGTCGAAATTTGCTGGCGTTTCTGCCGAACAGCTGCGTTGCTAATTCGTACGATACCCTAATTGCTACAATTGGCCGTCATTGTTCTCCTGAGACACGTATAAAGCCTAGGAGAATATTTAATGTGCTGTATACATATCATATTTTTTAGCGTCTTAAAAACTGGCGACTTCACGGTAGAGAATATCAGTTTTCAATCATGCTCTGTGACACCGCGTGTGAAATTAGATGCGTGAGAATTCGACCGCAAAAATTGGAAAGCAGTGCCGCGGTAGGTAAGAGGAGTTATGTACGCGCGTATCATGCGACAAAACAATACAAAGTGCGTCTACAAATTCTCAAAAAAATAATTTCTTTCGAAGGAACAAATTTGTGAAAAAAAAAAAATTGAAACTTTTCCATTTGTTTGGCAGCCTAGACGTGTGTTGTAATCGAGATTTTCAATTGCGCCCAAACGTAAGCGTCGCATTTTCGAACTCGGCATATAGAGTGTTCCTTTGAAATTTTATTTATTTTTTTTTTTGTTTTTTATTCTCTTGATGCCGCATTTAAGATTGCGCAGTGAGACCGATCCGGTCGCTCGAGCTGCATGCGGAGGCGCCGTACATGCCCGCTCCTCGGAGAAAAACGATCGTCGAGCCCGACATAGCCGACTTTCTTTCTTCATCTCTCGCCGTTCCTCTCTCTCTTTCTCTCTCTCTCTCTCTCTCTCTCTCGATACATAGACTCATATTCTTCCATCCTTCTCTTTTTCTCTCTCTGTCTTTCCTTTTGCGGCGCGAGGTATACTTGAAGATACTAATATACTCGCGCGCGCGCGCGAGACCAAGGCACATAGCTGCTTGTAGTAGTACAAGCGCCATATAGCTATAGATAATTCTATACGAAAGCATATGTAGATATAATAAACGTGAAACATTAATCGGTTTTAGACGGTTCTTACTCCATAAGATTAAGCAGTTTTTTTATTCCCACAACGATGTATGTGACATGCGTATATTATAAACCGAAGAAAAATGTAGCGCGATAAGAAAAAAGCCGATTCTATTGCGACGGCGACGAGACTAAGAGAAGGCGACGCGGCGCCATCTCCTACCGAGCGCGCATTATTCCGCGTGCACCTTTTTTTTTTTTTTTTTTTTTTTTTTCTACGGACGCACACGCTATGTGTCGCATTACGTAGCGAATTCTCCATTTTCCGGGAGGCGGAGTTGCGCGTCCAACGTTCAGATCATTGAATTATATACATTTGCGTCGCGCGATTTCCGCAATATATAAATTTATCAAATAAAATAAATAAGATATATTCAGTCGCGTGTAGAAAAAGAAATAGGTCAGAATAACCAAATGCGGTTGGTGGAATGTTAAAAAACAAAACTTTTCTCGGCGTATTCTTGATCATAATTTATTTTAAGACAAACACATCTCGACTGTATTCCAGGTCGAGATGTTTTCCTCTCAAACGCAAATTAATCATGTCCGTAGGTGATTAATCACGCAGTCCGAAAAGTCGAAATAATACGATCAAAGTTAGGAAATTCAAAAATTACGTCAGAAACGTTTTAGCCACAAAATGAAGTTGTCGAATATATCAAAATATATATCAAAATTGTTAAAGTTGATAAAACGCATTATCAACTTGCTTGTTTATAATTTTTTAATTAGCTTCTTTTTTTTCACTTATTTCGCGATACATATAGATGTAACAAAATTTACCTCATGATTCTATTTAAGCGATAAAAAGTTGACATTTTGACATTTGAGTGCGATACTAAAAACTTATTGTGTGTGTGTGTGTGTGAATGAAACCTCACTACGAAGTCCAGACAGACTCCTCTTGATAATACAAGGGTTAATTGACGATCAAATTGCGGTGAGGTCACTGTATATAACCGACGGTACGGGTGGACCCCGTTTCGGATCATCAAGATTTTGTGTTCGGTGTGTGTATTTTTAGCGCGGCTTGGAAACTGCCTTTCCTCGAGAATTGAAATGTGCAACATAAGTTGTACGGAGAGATGATTAGAGATTTTAACGGTGTTAAAAAAAATTAACGCGGGGCTTTTCCTCAGAACAATTGTAAAAATTTCTTTTGTTCCAAACAACAAACTGGTGGAAGAGCACGAATAAACTTTTGTCTCTTTGCTATATATTTTTTAACATAAGATTCTATATCTAAAATCTGTTTTGCAATCAAACAAATAATATGTATACACGTATGCAACGTAGCTCTCTCCTTACGTAATGTTAATTACTCTGAAATATTTCCAATACGATCAAGCAGCCACCAAAAGAGAATGACAAATAAAATCGATATGTGAATCGAGTCAGTGTAATATAAACGAATCAACATCCTCGATTTTGCAATTATTGTGTCGTAATGTTTTTTCTCATCTTTTGTGCGTGTGATTCGAGAAAAAGTACATTCGTCACGCTAATTCAGTGAGTTGACAAATGCAAATTGCTTTTTTTTTTTTTTTTTTTTTTTTTTTTATTGAATAGCTAGGCGAGACAAGATTCCGACAACAGAGTCCGGTCATCGATACGCGCTTGCAGGATACGTGCAGATCCGATATCCGTCTGCATGGGAAAAAAAAAACAAAAAAAGACGCGACACGTTACAGTGCGCACTTATGAAAGCTTCCATCCGGTTGGTTTTCAATCAGTCATCGATAATAACGTATATTGGCGCAATGCTGTGCCGCGAACCGGATTTTATGCTTCGCAATTACTTACGAACGGCTCCCGGCTTGGTCGCCGCATTACTTGGCCGCGTACTAGCGGCGCCGCTATATATAGACTTTCTGCGAATACGTTATACATACCGCCGAGCGAGCGAGCGAGCGAGCGAGCGATCGAGATCGTTGCATCTCGAGAAAGTTTTCCGATGCGGGAAAAGGAAACCGCGCGCTGTGGCGCCAGCAATATCCTTTCGATGAGGAAAAGAACGTCGGTGTGTTGCGAATTTTATAATCGATACATCCTCCTCGCGTTATGATACAGATCGCAATCGCGATGCTCATTCGATATAATTTACCGAATTTTCACCGACACTTCTCTCTACTTTTCTTCTGCAATATATTTGTAGTACACGTGTATATATATACGTATATATCTCCTTCGAGTGGTTCGCGTGCGAGAGAAAGAGAGCCGCGAACGCGCGCAATCTTCCGTGATGCAATTACGATGTCGCATTCCGCGAACACGAATAAATCGCGATAAAATCACCGCGGTGACGTTACATGTCGTCGGTTTAAATATATAATTCCCCTTATCGAGAAGTGCCACGGTAAAAGGAGAAAAGCGCATAACATAAGATATCACAGATTATAAGAGCTCTGTATGTTAGAAATTTATTCTCCACGCATGTTTTTAGTCTCAACATAATCTTTAGATATGGGATATGAAATTTTCTAAACGCGTATCTCCGCGCGCGGGGACAATTGCAAGCTCGGTGTGCTTGACAAATGAAAAAAAAAAAAAAAACGGAATCGAACGCTCTCTCGTTCGCCCGTGTAAGACACATTTCTGCGCTTCCTGTGAGTCAATATCGCGGTTGGATTCTAGATATTGTTCACAGTAAATTGGGTAGCGATCGTAATGGGAACGGGACGACACGCTCCGATATAAGGTATTTCGATGATTCATATAATTCACGGTCGCTCTTTCCGCTCGCGACGCGGCACCTGAGAGGTTCGTGGTTATTTATTTCCTCCTTTCGTCCGAAATCAAAATTCCTCCGTACGGAACGGAGGAAGTAGCGAGAGAACTTCTATCTGGCAACGCGGCGACGGGGAATAGAACGCGCTCTCAGTGAGTCATTCTCGGTGACTAGCTCGATATAATTCATTGCGACGATTGAATCCCCACCTTTGTTCTTGCACGATCTGCAGCGGCATTCACACATTACGAAAAAAAAACAGGTAGAGTTTTGTTCACAACACTTGTGTTGACGCGTTTTGTCTCTTGGTTTTATTTAAAACCGATACTAAAATTTTCTATTATAGTCATTAGATAAAAAAAAAAAATTGTACACAGTGTGGAAAAAAGTGTAACATTGGTTTTGTTCGACGCGCGATTCGAAATTGACGCGGTAAGGAACGAAAAAAAAAAAAAAAAAAAAAAAACGGCACAATAGGAATGTACGATAAGCTTGTACCGGGTCGGAACCCCGAGGCGACGGGTCGCGCATCACTTCGACAGAGAGCTCCGGTGTGGAGACCGCTGACCTAACGGCCGCTCTTCGGTATTTCGATCCAAGACCATCCGAGTGGCACCGCTCTATTCTCATTCTCGGCCGCCTCTCGCCGACTAGTGTCTACCTGTTACTCGAGCGACAAAGACTTCGCGCTCTTGTCGTCTACGATACGTGGCGGTGGTCCGGTGATTTATCGCGCATACTTTTCACCATACGCAACACATTTTTTGTCTATGCATTTTGCGTTATCATTATTAGAGCACACTTTTGCGTATTGTATTCCGAATTGCAATTGTAATTGCAACAGACAGGCGCAGCTAAACGCGATTAATTGTCTTGTTGCGTGCGCGAAAAATTGGAAGATATTTCTTTAAACGTATCGTTATTATACGTGTATCGCGCGCGTCATATATCTCGCGTGTGATTTTAAGTAAGTACTTGTAACTGAACTCGGAGTTATATGTAAAGAGAGTGATTCTCGAATAATGACGAGTTAATCGATGTGTCGTGCGATAATCAGAGGTGATTTTTTAATTCAGTGTGTGCGAATCAATCGCGGTTTTTTTTTTTTTTGAATAATTGACAAAAAAGCACGTAAATGTCCGAGACGACATGTGTGACACACGCGAACGTAAAGTAGCGGCGAACGAAGGCGAAGTGATATCGTTTAAAGGGTGAAAGTGAAACACGTAAGTTGCTATTGTTCGCACATGAATGCTTGAACCGTGTAAAAATCTGTTTGATCGAAAAAATTAAAAAAAAAAATTATTATATTCTCGATAAATAAAAAAGAACAAAGAGCGGCAGATGGGGGAAGAAAAAAAAAAAGAATTATTGTGAGCAAACGCGATTTTATTTTGTCCGTTATCTTCGATTTAATTTCTCAATTCTTTTTCATCAAAAGTAGGTTCCCACGATAATATCTATCTCTCTCTGTTATCTCAAATCAAATGCTATCTTAACGAACGATGTTTGATCTTATGTTAGGTCAATCATATTTTCATCGTGTAATGCAGCAGCGCGCACCTACACACAATTTGCAAAACTACTTGCCAAAGATAGTCATTGTTGTTATGATCTCGTTATGATGATCTCTCTTGAAATAGCAACACGTTGGACATCTGATAGAGATGTCGATAATAGTTTTGATAGTTTCGTCGTTCCTTCGAGAAAGAGAGACGCGATAATTTCCTTTTCCATCTCGAGCGAAAAACATCGCGACTTCGCGACATGCTAACGTGTTTCCGAGCGCGCTTCTGGAAACAGATAACAGTCCCGCAAAAGGAAAACACTCTGGAATTCCGGAGAGTAGCTGCGCGCGGTAGCTTATTGCGGGCTCTTGGCGCGCGCACTTGGTCGGGGCTACGTGAAGCGCATAACACCGCGCGCTCTTCCCCTTTTCTGGCAGCGCGTTCTGTGAGCGCATCGCGCTTTTCCAAGCAAAACTCTTCTTTCGAGTGATTGATTTCCAGAACGAGAGGAGAATCCGAAATTCGATTCGGCGAATTACCCGTGTAATTTTTTTTTTTTTTTTTTTTTTGCTTTCTTCTTGAACTTTGGATATCAGCCAGCTAACGGCAACGCTATTGTTTCGAGCCTTCGATAACGCGCAGATGTTTCTCAATCTTCTTATCGTACGGAAGAAATACTTAAGAAACGGTACGTGCTCACGCGCGCGCGCGTTTTTGTCGTATTAGGTATCGGGACATAGAAACACTATTGCGACACACGGCTAGAATTTGTAGGTGTGTGTGTGTGATATTTCGAGAGAGAGAGAGAGAGAGAGAGAGAGAGAGAGAGACGCACGCGCGCGTTCGTGTGTTTGTAATTTCAATTTGGTATTTCAAAATTCACAATTTTCCTTCCTCAATGAATCTACGCGAGTCAATGAACGTGAGACGCGTAAAAGCGAGTGTGTGCAGAGTTCTGTCAATGAACGCGATTCAAACGTTCTTCCTTCTCCTCGTGTGTGGTTGCTATTTTCGTAACTCCGTGCCAGCCGCGAAGTAATCAGGCAGCGAAATATCATCTCTTGACATGTGTGTTCAAATAACACCTTTTCTCTTCTACATAATAATTTGCGATAGGCTATTGATACAGAAGCCAGATGATCGGAAATATCGATTTAATCAATTCTTGAGACAAACACAGAAATTTTTTTTTTTTGACAGGTACCAGCACGGATCTGATGCCGCAGTTGTTGGGCATGTTCGACGAGTTGGCTCGCCGCGGCGAAAATGGCTGCGACGGCGTGGTGTTATCGTCGTCCTGTAACATACCTGCAGCACTACAGAAACGTCTCAGCCTGGTGCCGACCACCCATCGCAATTCGATATTCAATCAGCTCTGCACCAGCGATCTAGCTTCGCAGCAGGACAGTTCGAAAGACAAGGAGCGAGAAGAAGAAGACGGATACGGCAAGATGGAAAGTAACACGCAGGAGGAAAGAACCGCGGTGTCAGTAGAGGACGAAAATAAAGTAGAACCTGTCGAGAAACCGACCTACGAAAGGCGGGAGAACAGCGGTCTCACACCATTTAGATACAACAGGCGACGCGGTAGAAATGGCAGACCGCTGTCCAGTAGCTCGATCGCGTCCAGCACGTCTTCCAGTGGTTGTAGCAATCAGGGTAATACCTGTACCGTCAATCCCTATCTGACATCGGTCGAATCCCTCGCTGATACATGTGCCAGCTCTCAAGGCTCTGCGGACAGCGGAGTCGTAACAGTTTCTGAAGCTAGCTGTCGAATATTGAACGAAAATGGTAAGAGAAGGGACAGTGCGGAGGAGGATCCCTTGTGCCATAGACCACGCTATTACGATCCTCACCGTAATCCCGTCGAAAGGGTACTCCTGGAAATAGTGGACACGGAAGCGATATACGTCGAACACTTGCGTCAAGTTATTCAGGGTTATCTAACATTCTGGAGAGACGATCCGCCGTCGTTCGCGCATCAATTACGTCTCGGTGACTTGTTCAGCAATATCGAGGATATTTTCGAATTTAATAGAGAATTTTTGAGTGAAATAGAAAAATGCGGTTTGGATCCTGTTTGCGTGGCGAATACGTTTATCAAGCACAATTCGGGATTTAAAGTTTACACCGAATACTGTACCAATTATCCGAGAACAGTCTCAGTTCTGACAGATTTAATGGGCAATGAGGAAACCGCGTCCGCTTTTCGTGAACGACAAGCGGCTCTTGGCCACGATTTGCCTCTCGGATCGTTTCTTTTGAAACCTGTTCAGAGAATTCTCAAGTATCATCTACTTCTGGAGAATTTGTCGAAAGAGTACGGCGCCGATTGTGATTCTAAAGAAAATGAGACTGAAGGCATAAGTGCCATCGAGGCTGCACTTACTGCGATGACTGGTATAGCGAAACATATCAACGCAATGAAAAAACGACACGAACACGCTGTACGCGTTCAAGAAATTCAATCGCTGCTCTATGGTTGGCCGGGGCCAGATCTAACAACAAGCGGAGAGTTGATTGCAGAAGGTCGATTCCGAATGCGAGGAGCCAAGGCTCCGAGGCATGCTTTTCTTTTCGATCGAATGCTCTTACTGACTAAGAAAAAAGAAGACGGTCTTCTTGTCTATAAAGCTCATATTATGGTACTTTCTTTTTTCTTTTTTTTATCCGATTTTTGTCATAAAAATTTAATTGCGGGCGCGTGCGCGCACACACATAGACACACACGCACACTCGTATCTTAGAATTTATAAAATATTTCTCACATGTTTCAGTGTTCAAACTTAATGCTAGTTGAAAGTATCCCAGGCGAACCGCTTAGTTTTCATGTAATACCTTTCGACAATCCTCGATTGCAGTGCACATTGCAAGTAAGAATCATCATTATATTAATTGCGCAATAGGATTTTTTAAATATACTCCCAAGGATGATCATATTTTCATTTAACACAGTCGACCATTTGTTTTCCAGGCACGCAATTTAGAGCAGAAGAGAGAATGGACTTTACAGATAAAAAGGGTAATGTTAGAGAATTACAATGCAGTTATACCGTCGCATGCGAGAAAACTAGTATTACAATTGGGTCAAACGCAACAAGAAGGTATAAAAAATAGCGATTGCTATTAATGTGATTTCGACTTTTTTTTTTATACGAATAAAACAAACAACAAATGACTTGCAGACGATGCGTTAACAGACAAAGGATCGGCGAAAAAACATTCTGCCCCGCCAGAATATTTAGAGAGGCGTAAACAGGAAAAAGAAAGACGTAGATCCGAAATTGGTCTTAGGCAAAAGTTCAAGAAGGGTGTTAGGAAATCCGATACTACTATGGAGGTAAAGTATTTTCTTTTTCTCTTACTCACCTGTATTTTTATTTTTTTTTTTGTAACAAGGGAAATGCCTTATGCACCCTTCTGTCCCCGGGGGAGGACAAAGGGAACTCCCACTCGCTAAAACCCTTCGATGGTCCTTCAGCACAAAAAGAGGGAGTGACTGCCCGTGGGCAATTACTTCTCCTCCCTCTTTTCATGCGCATGTGAGCGGTTTGGCTGCTCACCCCTCAAACTCTTCTTATTTGTATTGAGCTTATATATTTGATCGAAGTTTGATTTGACATGTCACTAGGTATCGCCTACGTCCTCGCGTAAAACTGACAACGAAGACGCCGGTACTAACGACTCCAGAGAACAATCTTTTAATAGATCTTCGGACGTACGCGTCTCAAAAGTTAAGGTGAGATATTTATCGCAACGTGTTTTCAAGAAAAGTAGAAAAAATTTTTAATATCGTACGTCGAATATATTTAGGATCGCTTTACCGGATGGAGGAGAAAATCAGAACCAGGCTTCCAGTCGTACATATGTCTTAATTACTCGGACGAGGAACAGAAAGAAGATCCTGTTGGTGATGTTCAGTCTACAACCGAAACCGAAGAAACCATCGAGACTCATACCGAGACGGAGAACCAGACGACAACAAAATTGGATTCGTCACCGATCGAAGACAATAACACCGATACCACCACGAAGCAAACAGTAGAAGAGATTGTCGGTCACATTCTGATGCAAAATCAAGAATTTCAAAAATTGCTCGATAAGCAACGGACCAGTAATATCATCAGCGCACGCCAGCAACGCTTTAATAGACGTAATTCGATAGATGTGTCAGATGAGAGTGATTCAGAAAACGTTAATTACATCAGTAATCCCAATAGACTAGGACGCTCTCGAGCGATGCGGGAGCAGCGTCTGATCAAGTTGAACAACTCGTGGGATTCGTTGTCTTCAAAACCGGCGCAGAAAAGTCAACAGTCGTTACCAGTTTGCGACAATCTGAAAAGTACTCAGAACTCGATAGAGACGATTGCGCGGAATGGCAAGACAAGTAACGTGCGCGAAAAACGAGTGCTTTTTGAGACGTTCAAACGACAGAATATTGTCACCGAAAGCAAGATAATCAAAACAGCACTGCGTATTCGCGAGAACACGACGTCGCCCGATAACGAGACAGATTTTTCATCGACAATATGCGAACCCACTTATCGAATGGCGAAACAAAATGAAATAAATTCTATCGTGCCGGCAAAACAGATAGAAAAGGACGTGTTAAAACGACAAAATGACGAAATAAACGACGTAAGTGATGCCGAATCCAAGAGCTTCGGCAATTACGACAATCTGCAGCGTGTCTGGGAAGAACTGCAAACGGTAAATTACATCGATAACAACGACAGTCCGACTCGGCCTGCTGTCTGGCTCACCAAACTATGCGACGACATGCCTACCTCACCACCCAAGTGCGGTTCGCTGCCACGCAGCTTTCAAATAAGTCCGAATTCTCAGCCGAGTGTGACAAAGTCGCGCTTCTTGCAGCGAGACGGCAAGCCAATGAGCGAACGACCATTCACGATTGCGTCTGACAAACCGGCGGAGATCAATCTTGAAGATATGGAAAGGTACGCGTCCACGTGTCAGCCTGAGGATAGAGTTGCCAAGTTTCCCATGCCTGCCACTTCGTTGAGTTCCAGCTCGTCGATCTTCTTTTCGCTGGAAGATACACGATTAACCGACGACCGTGCTTACTCCAATAATGTGCGCATGTCCGTTACTGGTACAAATATCCATCCGGATCATAAAATCTATCGAGCAAGCGATAATGGCAGCAACAATCTACTTCGGAGCGTTCTTTTCAAGGCTGGCAATCACTTACAAGGTCGTTTAAAGAATACCATGAGCACGGAGACGCTTGAATGCAACGACGAACTCGAACGTAAGCGTTACTTTCGTCCCTTGAATACCGGAGGTAAGTGTTCAAAAAGACGAACTAAACAAGCAAAGCGATGCGCGAAAGAATTATCTTCGAATGTGGAAGAACTGATAGGTTGTACAACCGCCGATGTTGTAACCAACAATCAGTGGATTCCTCAACTCTGTTACAAGCAAGGTAGTTCTAATCTAGGAGCAAGAATCGCCCAGTCCGATTACGCTGATCCGACTATTCTCTTTGCCGAGAACAAACGCGCTCAGTTCTCGGCAGTTGAAGTTATTCGGTTTAAAAAGACTGACGAATCAGAAGAAAAAAATCGTGCGGATGAAGAAGAGACGAGTAGTAAGGACACGGAGCATCGCGACAGTGAGACTGACAGTTTCTACGAAAAGAGCTTTGAAGTTATCGAGAATTACGCAGATACTGACGTCGATGAAGCGTTTCGAGATAGTGCGATATTTAGCGACGTTGACGAGATATTCATGATGCAAAATCAGCAACAACCAGCAGTGACAACAATAACGACGTCGACGACGACAACGACGACGACGATGAAGTCGACAATAACACCTGAGACAGCAGTGAAGATAAAAGTAACACCACCGATACCTTTAAAAAGGAAGCAAGAAACATCTTCGACGTCAACAAGACACAAGCCGAGTATCGCACAGAAGCCAGATTACTTGAAAATAAAATCGGTATTAGCAAAAGACTACGTAGCCAATGATTCGGAAGTTAAAATTACCGCGAGATTATCGGTAGTTAATGTATCTCATCAGCCGCAAGATGTTTCGAGTGCCTATATAGATACAGACGATATTTCTGCGGGACAAAGTCAAGCGGGATGGGTACGGAAAATGGTAGGTCAATTGCAAGGTCACATTGAAACGTGACTCGGTTTTGAGAACCTTGGTAGCATAGATATTTTTTCGCGCAACGAATTTTCTCTACCAAGATAACATCAAAACTTAGTAGTCGGTATCAAGTTATACACACATTTGGCAGATACATACATACGTTTTCTGATCCGCTCATCGTCAGATTACATCCCTCCTTACATTGCTCTACTTAACACAGAAAAAGAGAGAAAAGTAAGTAAATTCCTCTCTTGGAGAAAAAGAAAAATAGCACAGCGGCATTTATTTTTACACGTACTTGAAGAAACATTAACACGTTCCGTGTCTTTTCACGATGATTTTGTTCAGAGTTTACTGAAACACATTCATACATACAAATACTCTGTGTGATGTTTATGAGATTTGTTTTGACAACACACATTACCTCGTATCTACAACCTACAGAGCACGAAACCTACAGAGCACGAAACGTGTTAACGTTTTATGTAACATTATATGTTATTATAGCAATAATAAATTTTATATTTGAGATGATAAAAGGCGTGTCTTGTATAATTTACAGAAATAAGTATGCCATGTTTTTACTTAATATTTACCTATATAAATTTGTTGATGTATATAGTAAAGCATTCTCTTTTTGATATTGTTATAGAAATAATAAAATCAAATTTAATTAAAATATTTACATTGAAAATAACTTCAATTTTTTTCACATGTAATACAATTTATATAAAGACATTTCTCAAAACCTGTTGCCTGAATTAAATTTTCTATCTGTCTGTCTCTGATCACTCTTGGACTGACGTACTTGAAGCACAACAAGTATTTCGGTAAGTATTATTTACATACAAACTATAAAATATAATTAATGTATTTTGTATCACTGCGTATATCTGCATTTTTTCTTTTAGACTTTATTATGAGGTTTTCTATTTACATACAGAAATTTGCCTAGTTGTTTTTACAGATACAAGTAAATCAAGTAAGTTTATACAATCATATAAATTATTTTTGTATACGTATACTATATTATACTATATAAAATGACTAAAACGAAAATCGGCAAACGTAAAAATTATAATACACACACTATATACAACTTGCTTAATTACAAACTTCGCTAGTAATGCTATAGTTTCAATTAATATTTATATATGTTACAGTAAAAGCGCATAGAATTCATACATTTACCGATAAGTGTGTATGTGTATGTGTGTGTGTATGTGTATATGTTATGCACATTTAGTAAAAGTATGAATAAATCTATACATATTTATCATAATCTTATACTCTCTTTTATAACATAGTTTTGCTAGTTTTATCGATTTTGGAGAGAAAAGCATTACTACTTAAATAAATATGTAAGTGTTGATTGTAACATTTACAGATAATATTATCTAGCAGAGCTTTTCTTATATTTCTAAATATCTCTATATGGAATAACATATATATCTTTCTTGCTGGCTTGTCTACTTTCTTGTTGTAAGAATAATTTTTTATTCGTTTTCTGTTAACTAATTGTCATTACGACTTTAGTTAATAAACATTAATACATCTCTGTAGCAATTTGTAGTTTCAGTATCAGATGACTAATAAAATTTTTGAAATTCTATTGTTTTGCTTGAGTATTGCTAAAAGTATCTATGAATTTTCAAGAAAGACGTCAAAGAATTTTTGTGTATTTGTCGTCTGTAGTTTACTACATACGTGCACGCACGCTTGCACGATCACACATCCTTATCTATCTCTTACATAAGTTACGAATTTGCCTCTCAAAAATATTTCGTAATCTCTGCAAAAAAAACCTATATAACAAATATATATATATATATATCATTAAATATGTAATCTCCATAGTAAATGTTTTTAATGAAATAAAAGTCCCGTGTGCTTAATCTACTTACGTCCCTTGACTTATTCATTGTGACTTAATTATATTTCGTGATACTAAAAAAATATCATAATATATAGAAAGAAAATATAAAGAGATATAACAATAAGTTTATATTTTAATGCTAAAAATAAATTGATTATTAACTACATATTTTCTTATTAGTCTTTTGAAGCTTTAAATAAACAAACTTGAAAGTTTGATAAACATTTTGAATGTAGAGGCAAGCTATCAATATGGTCAATGTATACAGGTACATTTTATGCATTAATTGTGCATTAGTTTTTTCTTGTAAGAATCAAAGACTAAAAGTCTATTTTAAACGTTGCGAGCAGAACATGGATATGTGAAATATATATGTGTATATATAATATAAATTTATTCTAATTTTCCTGATTTTTCTACTGCTTTGTATGTGTTGCATTGTTAAAATCTCGGATTTCTTTTAATAAGTTTTTTACTTTTTAGTCACTTCTTTTAAGCAGTTTTTAAATTCGAGCTAATTAATCTGTTTTATGTAAATTTGAATATTTATAATATACATATCTATGTATGTATATATTTCTCATATTCTTACATGTCTATTTTTCTTTTTTAATTTGTGTAAGCGACGCTTCGAATAAAATTATTGTCTTCGCAATAATAGAAAAATTTACATCAGGTAACATCGCAGTTACTACTTGTATGTTGCTATTATTAAAATGTCTTGCAAATGTGTCGTATTGTTTAAATGTCGAAGTTATTTGTTACAAATAAAAGAAGTTTCCAGTTTTAAATATACTTTTGAGATATTTTTATAGTATTTACTTATTGTAATAATTTACCACAAACAAATATAAATAATTTGTCAGCAAATTAAATTATTTAAAAAAAGAAATTGAAAAATAACTATCACATTCTTCTGACTTTGAACAATGTTATGTGATACATAATTAAAAATTCCAGAATATTGAATATAAGATGACACGTTTATCTGAGTATGTTTGTGTGTATATATAAGAATATTATATTATGCGTTATTGCGTTTAACAGAAAATATTGTGTATTTTTTTAATAATATTTTCACAGAAATAATAATTCGCCGATGTCTGTAGTTTTTAGTATACTAAACTTTAATAACAAACATGTACATATATAATACTTTCTTCAATATTTTCTATTTTCTTTATATATTTATATACAGAGCAAAAGTTTATATAAAATATCAAAATATCTCAACATTTCGCAGATAATTTAACTTTTACTCTGACATCTTTTACAATTCGGTTTACGTTTTCGTAACGATTTCGATAAAAATTAGAAATAACAAATTTTGACTTGTAACGTCTCAATATGTCGACAGCAAACAAGAAAGTATCAGATATCTTTACAATTATACTGTATATATGCCGTGTGTGTATGTAAATTAGTCCAAAGTAATTAAAGTGTCCATTTCTATCATGTGTTTCTTACACGAACAATTTCCTAAAAAGTTTTCTTCTTACATCATATAACTAAACAAATTGTGAGGCTTCTTTACGCAAAGTACATTTTTGAATTACGCTACTTGCTGCCCTAAATGACGTTATTAAAATTAGTTAAATAGTATTGAATAATTTCTTGTGCATTTAAATAGATCATATTCTTCTAAAAGAAGAAAATCCAAGTCAAGTTTATTATGCTAAAAATATACAATAGAACATAGTGGCTTTATAAATATTAAACCAAACAAACAATCTTTTGACATTTATTCACTAGTAAGTATTAAAGTTATGCAACTGTAATAAATAACTCGTTACATTTAAATCAAAGTTGACTCAATTTACATGTGTGTTTATTAAAAAAGGAATGTTTTTAAATATTTATTATTAATCTATATATATCGAGTATAAATGGATCGACTACTATAAACAACAAATATTCAAGAAGATTATTAGACTCATATATTAAAAAAAATCTTTTTTATATCTAAAATAAAATTGAATGAATTAACACACAAATGGTCAGTCGCATTGAATTAAAAGTTTTGTGAGAGAGGAAGAGCGCAAATATTAAGAATTAATCAATGTTTTCTTTATATCTAACTTTATATCTAACTACTAATAAATCATTCATGTGTAAACTACTTAATAATTTTTCTTTCTAATGTATAACAATAAGAAAAATTATATTTATTATAACTATTTTGTGTGTGTGTGTGTGTGTGTTTGTGTGTGTGCACGCGTGCGAGAAAATGCATTTCTCTCAGTCTTAACAACAATCTTAGTAAAGTCATTCCAATTATCGCTTTATATACTGGTATAATATTGTTACTTATAAAAAAAAGTTTTAACGTAAAGAAACGTTGATCGTAGAGTAACAAATATGCGTGTCTTCATGTTCGTGTCTTTAATATATATTATATTGCATATGTAATTGATTTACGAAAGAAGATAGTTAATGATAGATAGATAAATAGACAGAGATAGAGAGAAAAACAGAGACAAAGATAAAGAGAGAAAGAAAGAGAGAAAGACACCGATAAACACCAAATATCTAATAATAAAAGAAAACTTTTTTCGGTAATTCTATGTTAAACGAAATAACGCGCTTGTATGCTTCAAGTTTATATATAATGTATATATATATATATAGGATAGATGTACCTAAATTGGACCTGCGCTTAAATTGAACCTATGTCTTAAAATATAAACAAACTTCAAAAAAAAACTTAAATCACAATTGCTTCTCATAACGTAGTATGATAACGTAGTATGAAATCTTCAGAATTAGTTTGTTACCATATAAATGTTCAAATAATGGTCCAATTTAGGCATAACACATTCTTGTAAGTCATGTTTAACACAAGTAAAAAAATTAATTTTTTTACTATATGTTATTTAAAACAATCTTATGTCATATAAAACATAATCTTATGTTTTTTTTCAAAACAATTATCATATTTTACAATCTAATTCAATAATATATATTTTAAATTTTCAGGATTTATAGAGCGAAAACTCCTCAAATGGTCCAATATAGGCACATTTCCTCTACATCATTAAAAATAATGATATTGGTGTATGTACAAGCAAATTTTGTACTGTGCGCATATCGCGTGTGTGCGTGCCCATGCGCTCACGCAAATATTCACACATACACATGATATATTGCACGATATTATCATATAATCTCTATACAGAAAAATCGATTTTTTTCTGTATGACAAGTTTTCAGAAATGTTCCTAAACATGTTCTATATCAATTAGTAAGCTACTTTCTTTCTACACATCGTTGTCATTTTTTCTACAATCTATTATCTTTGGGAAAAAATATACAATGTGTCACATTTCTATCTGATCACATCTGAGGACAAGCTTATTTACTAATTCGGAATCTCTCTTCGACCAATTTTCTGGGATTATATTTTACCTTTCCCACACAGATTATATTTTACCTTTTCCCACAACGTCCATGTGACGTCTAATAAACAATTAAAAGAGTTTTACATAGAATGTTGTTCCGTGTGGGATTAGTCACAACTAAGGAAAAGTGAAGCTTTTCGCATAAATAGAGCTTATGACAATTAGAATAAAATAAATAAAATCTACCTACACCTATGTATTGTATATTCCTTGTTTACTGTTCTCATGATTCTATTTATTCATGCAAAGATAATTAATGTTTAGAAAGGAAAGAGACTGCAAAAAGTGACGTACTCTTAAATTGAAGACAACAATTCTTATACCTATAAATTATAACTCCGATTAATGTCATAAATTTTGCGTATCAATTTCATTATATATTTCATTAATAAAGATTTTAATTTCTTTTATAAATCTATTCGAATATTCTCTCTGAAGATGGTAGATTTTAATTTTTGAAAACTATATGTACAATCCTCAAAAATGTAAATAGCATCTATAATTTTATATAAACACCTATGTATTCAGATACAGATACATAAATTTATTTTAGTAAATCTTATTATGGTTAAACGATTTTCAAACGATAAAAGCTATAGAATATAATGCGCTAAAAAAAAAAAATTAAAAAAAGTGCAAAACGTGCATAATTTAACATAGCAGTGTAAGAGCTTTATTATCGATGGAAATAAACGCAATACCACAACATTTTATATTAAAATATATGCTTTTTCTCTAAACTAATAAAACTACATGTCATATCATCCGCGAGAAAAATAGATTTTAGGTATGTCCTTGTACAAGCTTTTTATATATTAAATAAAACATTAAAAAACGAAACTATCAATATTTGAGGTGTCGTTCAAAAAATTAAATTTATCTTATTTATGATTTATATTGGTATTTGAATGTGGAAAAAATATTATTGCAATTTTATTTTGACACGCTAATAAAATGAGCTCGATGAGTTAAATCTCATTATTTTTAGAATTTCTTATACGTGATTTATATCGAGAATAATTAATTTATATATATTTATGTATATATATCTAAATGAAATAGTAAATAATTTTTATCTTATAATTCTTGAAGCATTTCGGCTAATTGTTAGCGTTTTATTTAATTAGACATAAGGACAATTGTTGAGTGTACATACTCGCTTTTTCAAGTGTATCTTTTTTAATTTCTGTATTTCTTTTTTCAAATTATGATTTTATTTATTATTAAATAAATAGTATTTATTTTATTTATTATTGTTATTTTATTTTCAAATTATGATTTTACCGATATATAATCTAAAAAAAACCTGGACTAACTCTAAACCTGCTCTCAGTAAAAAAAATTTATCGCAACTATTAGTTTACACGACATCGACCTATATGAAGATAGCAACAATTATTGCAACACTTAAATTACAGTAATAGCAGTGCGCCGATAATCAGCCACTTATTTATATAGTGTGTGAAATAATTGATTAATAAAGTTCTTTTTTTTTTACCTCTCTGTACATTGTAATTTCCGATCTCGTAGTCGTTTTATGTTACATATACATAGTTCAATCACAAATCATCAATCTCGTGTGAGATGATAACGCAGCACATACGTAGGCTGGTTATTTTAAATTAACACTTAATAGCTGGCCTCGTGTCCAGCGAGAATATACAAATCCGCTCCTTCCGATTCAGTCAGTGTACCACTGTGAACTAGATGACTCTCCAACATCACAACCCTATATTCGTTAGCAATGTTTTAATTATTCTTCATTGAATATAAATAAAAAACTTCAAATTTTGGACAAATATCAGATACATACTTATCCGAGCCAAGAACTCTATAAGTCCTGCTTGGATCACTAATTTCTTGTGTAACCTCGCCATTTTTGAAACTTCTACCTTGCATACCGTGCTTATGGAATGCAAGCACACTATCTGGTAGACAAACTGGAAAGAAACAACATTTTTATTTATCTAAGATTTTGCTGTGGCTTACACATGCATGACGCAATTCGCACTTACTGATAGACTCGATTTGAAAATTAAAATTCAGCTCTGACAGCTGTTTTTTACTGATACGAGGTTTTCCTTGTAAAGTCACCATTTTTACTACATCTGTAAAATGCAAATATTTGTTGTATAGTGTCGTGCTCAGTATAAGTCGTACTTACTGCTAATTTATTATCCATTATAACACTCACTATCGTAACAAACGAGTATTGCGTCTTTTTCGAATTGCGTTACGTTAATAACGTTTAAATTCTCTCTTCTTGGAATCACAGTCGCTGCAAAAACATATAAACAGATAAACAGATTCTTATGTTTACATTCTGCAGGACAAGTAACTTATTATCAGGCAAACGTAAGCACACACATACAGATATAATATAATGATACCTGAGCCATCTATATCTTCTAATTCATCACTGTGGAACCAACTCGCTCCCGAATTCATATTAATTAAGTCAAGTTTTAATTTATTTTGTTGGTATGGCTGTTTAACTGACACACATACCATTGGATATTCCATCTCAGGCGTGATAATCATTTTAAAAACATTCAGAGGTGATGGCAAAGTGCACTCAAAATGTTTTAAAAGCATAAATTTATTTAATGGATCATACCATTGCATTAGGAATATACCTGCCGGCATTGCACCGCATAGATATTTATACCTACGTTAAATAATAATAAATTAGAAATATCATACCTTTGTTTATATAAAGTTTTTTCTTTAACAAATTAAAAGATGCTAAATTAAATAAATATTAAATGTCAACTTACCCATTATATGGGTTTCTTGCAACACAACACTTGGTACATCCTTTCGTGTCCGGCACTTTCGTAGTAAGAGCAAATTTTCTTGGAACTAATCTCTCTGGTATTTTGTTCATATGCAATGAAAACCTATGAGTCTGTTTACTTAACATCGCTAATAAGTCATGCCTATATAATTGAGGCGTTTTTCCTACGGTATGTATGATTTTCAATATTAAAAGAGTATAAATTAATCGATCAGCATAAATAATAATAAAAGAATAACTTACCGGAAAGAGACATAAGAACATCCTTGATAACGTACATCCAGATAGTACGTCTTGGATATAACTGGTCTATCGCAGTTTCGTGGAGTTCGTTTAGATTCAAATTATAAATCCCTTCTTCAGCTGCAATCAGCAAGTGCTGATCTCTTGTGTCTGGATGGATCCAGCTCGCAGTACAGTGTATCCTTAGTGGACAACCGTTGAATACCTATAATGTAATAAAAAAAAAAAAAAAAATAACAAATAAATCTTTAGTAACAGAGTTTAGAAATCAATAAAGCAATAAGATTTCAACACAATAGTGTTTAGTAAACCAACACAGAATGTAAACTAACTTTTGAAAAACATGCTCCCATGTGCACTTTCGGCGTAGGAGGCAATCCGTTACTTATAGGTCTTGGTGGCGTGTGTCTTTTACGATCCCTTCTCCTTGGAGGTACGGGCGGCGTGTCTGACAATAAGTCGGGACTCATATTTTCTCTATTTCGTTCAGTTGATACCTCATTGTCACCTAAAAAAATAATGAAAGAAATGTTATAAAGTTATAACTACAATAGGCAAATATATTTGCTGAGTAAATTCTAGATTTATAATATACGTTTTTGC
The DNA here is from genome assembly GCF_002006095.1 of Pseudomyrmex gracilis. Taxonomy (NCBI): domain Eukaryota; kingdom Metazoa; phylum Arthropoda; class Insecta; order Hymenoptera; family Formicidae; genus Pseudomyrmex; species Pseudomyrmex gracilis. The sequence continues at coordinate 612,979 of NW_018020653.1, forward strand.
TAACATACCATTCGATTGTGCGGATTCATCCCTCGGACCGCTATCTGATAATGATCGTTGTCGTTGCCCATTCACAGTTGTTAAAGACTGTGAACTATTGACTAAACCATATAATTCGTCTACAGAGCTATGACGTCTAGGACTTGCTTGAGACCCTGCGCATAAAAATATTCTTCACATTACTATTTCTATATGTGGATTTAAAGAAAACAATGTGCAAACTACAAACGTGAGAATTTAACACGTTGAATGCCATGAGAGTCACCGATGACCGGCACCCAACTAGTTTTGTAAGGGTCATCAGTGACCGGCGACATCGGAATTGATAGAAGCACTTAAATCAAGTAAATATTACGTATTCCCCTATGTCGTGAGGGTCACCGGTGACTCTTTATTCTTCTGAAGGATGAAACTTGTTAACAATAACAGCATTCTGATACTACTGTCATATACCAAATAGAAATTTTATTTCAGCGTTTAAGACATGAAAAATTCGTCCGGCATTCAATGTGTTCAAAAACCTTACGTGCAATATAAATTTACATACCAGATACATTATAATATGGACAATGGACTTCGCAATCACTCGAAGACTCCCCAAGTGGAAGAGTAGCTCTAAACAAACAAATTATTTAAAACGTTAAGATAAACATTGATGTACGAGAGTTTTCTCCAAATGTGATTGAAAAGGAAAAACATTAATACTGATAATAAAGAACGATAACAAAGACGAATAAACAATAAAATAAACAATAAAATAAACAATAAAATAAACAATAAAATAAACACAACAATTACGAATTTTTACTTTTTACATATATTCATATCTGAGAGGAATTTCGTATATTTTTCGAAATGTAAACAACAACATTTAAATGTTTAAATATTAACACTAAAAATTGTAATGTTAAAAAAGTTAGAAATATTAAAAAGCATATTTCTAGCAAGTTTTAGTATTGTGATGTCAAAACAATTGTTATATAATCTAGAAGAAAATGTTAAATTATTGGTACATACGTAGCCGGTTCTTAGTATAATAACTAATAATAAGCACTCTATGTGGATCTAATATAGTGCCAGTTGAATAAATTATAGGCAGAAACAGATACATCAATTTTAATATATTCCCCGATATATAAAGTTTTTTTTCGGTTTGAAATATTGTCTCTAAACCCAAACCAATCCTTAGGTTGAATTAAGATTATGAATGCGAATCTTAGTAAATTTCTTAATAAGCACCTATTTGTAGTAAAAATAAATAAAAACATTTTTATGATAATATATTAACTAAAATGTGTCATTTGAAAATAAAATCGTTTATTATAATTTATTATCTACTTACTGCAGGGAATATAGCTGGTCGCAATGCCCATCAACCACTGACATTGCATTCCCCCTGCACATATAAAAACTACTATGATCACATATACTATACATTATTATAAACTCATTTTCTTGGTGGTTTTTATACATTGTACAACATATTTTACAATTTTATAAAATCATGTGTGTTTCTTTGTACATACATATATATTATGTAAATCGTAATAAACTATCATAATAAACTAAACGTAACGATCAACTGACTAATACTGTTTCTGCTTTTCAAGTAAATATTACTATCTCAAAAATGAATGTATGATTATTTAATAGTGTAGTTTTTTAATATATTCTTTAAAATATTAACACAGTCAACTCCAAAAGTCTGATATACATTCGTTTGATCTGAGATGAAAACTTAATATTATTAAGTTATTATTATTTATTTATTTATTTATTTTGTAATTTCGAGATACTAACTATATGTAGACTTTTTGACTGGTACGATAAATTATATTGTTTAATATTAACGTTTATATTTTTATATTATCTTTTATTATTTTATTGTGTGATCTGAAGAAGTAAAACCACATTCCCGAAATTATATTTGGAATCTTCCATGTGCTAACACTGTTTATATGCTATGATAAAGACCATGAAGTTCAAAAACTTCTATACTTACATACATACATATACACATAGGGTGTCCTATAATTACCATCCAATATTTTCAGAATAATCTTTAGAATATTCTGAGACAAAAAAGTTTAAAGCGTCTCAAAGTCAAAAGTCAAGTTCTAAAAAATCTGAAAAATATTAGACAGTAATTGTGAGACACCTTTTATGTAAAATAAACATTTTCTCTATATCTATAGAATAAATACACAAACTTCGTTCATCAGCGCGTTGCTAGAAGAATATCTCAAAAACAATTTTGAAATATCAAACTTAACATGCAACAGTTGACATGAAATGCACATAACAAAACAAAAGCACAATAATCTAAATGATGTTGTTAAATATATGTTATTGCAAATTACACGATAAAAAGCTATTAATAAAGTGTTACATGATCGAAATTGCGTTGTATTATGCACTTTTAGTCACCTTATTTGGATGTTTCTTCTCTCTTCTAAATATGTTTGTTAAGTATATTTAGTGAAACTAGCTTCTTCAAAACATGTTTCATTTAAAAATTATGTAGGTTTATTTTTTATTCATTTGAAGACATAAATTGAAAATTATTTGAAGTAATTGTGTAGTAGCACGTAAATCTCAAAAGATTGATAAAAGAAACTTTATAGGATTGATTAAAATGAAATATTTAAAAACAAATATACAGTAATCTTTTCTCTCAAATTATGTTAATTTTTGCAAAATTAGAAAGCAAACTATCAAAGAAACATAAGCAATTAAATAATAAATTAACAGTTTATAGTGAGAGAGTAATTTACATAAGAGAAATATTAAAAGATATAAGTGCAAGATGCGAGGTGCAAGGGAAAAGGGTTACCTGCCAATACCTTAGCAACAACTCCTCATCAATGTACTGCAATAGACTCCTGTTGGGAGAAATTACTAGAATTACAAACTGATCCGAAAAATTAAAAATATATAAAAGGAATAAATAATAAAAAGATAGATAATTTAAGGTAATTAACTAAAAACAAATGCGGCAGTAGGGATTAATATAGTGACACAGGACATATATATATATAAAATTTTATAGCCGAACATGTGTGTTATATATGTTGAAAATTTCTCATTTTCATACACATAATACACAAAATGTTTTATTAGAAAGTTTTTCTATTAATTTATAAAACTTATGAAATTTTCACACAATTTTCTATCCTACATTTAATAATTTTAGAACACAAACTGGTAAACTATTAAGAAAAACTATATATATAGCATTTAAACATGTATGTGGGTGTGTCTGTGTGTATATAAAGCTATGCTTATATATTAATGTAAAATATGTTGTATAATCAAAAACTGTTTATTTTAATAAATGCATATCAACATCTTTCAATTTTGCTAGAAACCATGCAGTATTATAAAAACAGCTATCATACTTATTGCTCACCATGCAAAATAACGATAGAGTTATATATATATATGTACATTAGACTCCCCCCCCCCCCCCATGTCTGTAGAAAACATCTTGTATATATACATTATTAGTTTTTTCTTGTATATATACATTATTAGTTTTCTTGGTTAAATATGAATTGGGAACGTTATCTTTAGATATTTTTTATCTCTCGATTGAATCTATTTTTTTAAGAAAAATTATTGCATGCATAAGTTTATTATTTTATAGGTTTTATGTGTTATTAGAGTTATATTATTTTAATATTATGAAAGATTATTGTTATATCTCATCCGGCAACGAATATTTCAAACATTTTACAAGAGTAAAAACAAGAAAGAAAATAATATATGTAACATGTTTCTCTCATTGAAGATTAATGTACACTCAAAATAAAATTGTCTTTTTCATTCCAGATCACACACCAAGGAGTAATATTTATTTTACCTTAAAGTCATACGAAATATTTCTGTACCAGTTTTCCTACGATGTTTCGATATAATACTTGTCTTAAGGTTTGCGTCAAGTGTACTGATACAAAAATAAGTAAATCTTACTACTATACAATATGCGTATTATACAGACTGTTCAAAAGTTTCTTGCATTTGGGGTGCAAGTCGATGCAAAATGGATGCAAGATAGATGTATCCCAAATGAGGAACTTTTCGAACATTCTGTATATAATGTAATGAGAGAAAACAATATAAAACAATTATATGAGAATAAGAGATATCAAGATTTATATATACATATATTAGTCAATAAACCGTAAAAATTGTTGGGAAAACACTAACATGTAAATGGCCGCAACTGCATTTCCGAATAAGACACATATTGAGAGTTTTGACGTAAGTCTGATTAACACACATGTTTTTCTCGTTTGTTTTTTATAATAAATCATAATGCAAAAAACATAAAGCACACATGCCATATGCAATTTACTTTTACTATCAGCCAATAATGAGATGCTGATGATTCTTTACACAGTATATTACATTTTTTATTTAGCAGTTTAAAGATGATATATTACTCATGATTCTTAAAAAAACAATAAAAATGTATATGAAGCAAAAAGAAAAGAAAACGATGGAGGGAAAGAAAGAGAGGGGAGAGACAGAGGAAAAAGAGAGAGTGTGAACATATGATACAATTATATCAGATGAATATGACATGATAGAAAATTCTAGATTTGTCTCTATGACATCGCGATAACATTTGATAAAACAAATTTAAAATACGAAAACTTACTTTTCCTGGACATCCTCGAACACAGAACCAATCCCGCAGTCTGGATGAACATCACAATTATGTACAGCCTACATGTATAATATGCAAATTAAGTCTAATTCATTACTATAATTTGTGGTTTTTGTTTAATTACTACAATTGTTATATCAAAACAAAAAAAAAACACTTATGCAATTATAATCTCTTTATATCATCATGTTTACGTTAATTCATTAAATAAACAGTATTACGTCTTTAAAAACAAATTAAGTATTTGTGACTCACTTTGACATTATTCATGATATCCATGATATCCCATGCAGGATTAGTATCCATGGATGGCGATATAGAATCTCCGTGTAACATTTCTCCATCAATATTGATTTGATCTGCAAGATAAATTATATTATCGCGGTTAATGTTGTAATATAAGACTTGTAGCTCATATTTTGTTAAAATTCTTTAATTGAATATTAATAAATTTACTTTATTATAGTGCTTACCATCACTATCTAGTTGCGATATAGGGCTCTTTGGCCTAGATTTTGCAGTATGACGTGAAGCTATTCTTTGTGGAACATTGGGTACTGCTCCATCTTCATCAGCTTCTAGATCAGCAAACATATGGCTGGGATTTGATACTTTTTGCAATAACTCTAACGCCAGCCTTTTACTCATCTCTCCTTGGAAAAATGCGTGCTATAATTCCAAATAAATTTTATAGATTAACGATCATTGATTTTGCAAATGTATTTGTTCATTACAAATTGCATCACTTGATAGATATAAAATAAAAGTAACCTGAAGCAATTTTTCCGCTGTCGGTCGTTTTTTGGGATTTTTTGTAAGAGCGACTTTAACAAAATTATGGAACATTGGACTCCATTTGTCACGATCTTTTAATGTTGGTGGTTTAAAACCTGATTTTGACATGAGAAATAGAGCACGCATCGGATGTAGATCGAACATTGGCGGCTGTAATTCTGCCAATTCTATTGCAGTTATTCCACATGCCCAAATGTCACATAACTGATTATAACCACCTTTTCTTTCGACAGCTGCCACCTATACATAGCAAGATATCAATTAGGCTTGATATAAAATTATAATGCACTGTGTTAATATTATTAAAAAATGCAGAAGTACTTCAGGAGCCATCCAGTAAGGAGTGCCAATAAAACTTTTTCTTTTGTTAATGGTTGCAGTAATTTGTGCCGACACACCGAAATCTGCTAATTTTACATCACCTGCTTCAGTCAATAATATATTGGCACCCTTAATATCACGATGCATTTTACCCATGCTATGTAAATAGGCTAGACCTGTAAGGGTCTCTCGACACATATATGATATCTGTATTTCTGATAATGGTCCAGTTACTGAAAGTATATTAACAAAACTTAAGAGTTATGCAGCTGTTTTGTAATTGAAAAAAGAAAACTAAGAACATTAATATCATGCTGACAATTTGTAATACCAATAAGCATTAATTTAAAATACATTTGTAAAAGTCATAAATCTTCAAGTAAGGTTTTCATGTAAAATTTAAATATTTGAATCATTTTAAACTATTTTATTTCTCAAAAATTCAATTATTCTTATGTAACATACAAAATAATTTTAACATATCTAAACTATGATAAAGAACATTGTGTAAATATGAAGTAACAATTTTATATACATACTGTGATATATATCTTGTAATGATCCACCTCCACAATATTCCATACATATCCATAATTTATCTCTTCTCAAGTAACTACCATAATATGCAATAATATTTGGATGTCTGCAGTCCTTCATCATTAAAATTTCCTGTTGAATGATTGCAAAGTCATCACCTAAAAGATACACAAATATCTCATAAATAAACAATTCTGCTACATAATTCACTGCAACAGAACTTTAATCAAGTTAAATATTTTTATTTTAGAACACACAAATGTATTAATTTTTTTTTTAATGTTTAAAACATTTTTACAACTCCGTACATTTTTATCTATTATATTTTATGTATCAAATAAATAAAAAATTATATAAATATTCTACAAAGAAAATAATTGTAAAATAATAATGAAATAAAGTAAGCGATAATAATAAAACAATTATACAGTTTCAATCGTGAACATTGCTTACCTGGCTCTAACTTGATAACCTTTATTGCTGCGAGATCATTCATGGACAGTCGTTTAGCCTGTAAAGAGGAAATATACGATAATCAATTCGTTATCGTCAAAGAATTTAAAAATAATTAAAATCCATAAAAAAGATACAGACCTTGTAAACATCACCGTAGGTCCCACTGCCTATTCTCTGGATAAGTTCGTATTCATCCTGAGGGTTTCTACGACTTATGTCACTGGACAGCGCATTCGCGTTCACCGAGGCCATTACGAATTGAAAAATAAAAAATAGAAAGAAAGAGGAATACTTGAAATCTTGCGGATATGTACGTCTAACCGCCGTGAATCAATGCGCGTAAACTTGCAGCAGCGTCCGAATAACGTACCGGGAACATATCCAAACATATCTGTCGAGATGTCACCCCAACTGTCGAAACGTCGCCATTGTCCACCATTATTCACCGCACTGACCATAGACATCTACAATATCAGAGAGAAGACTGAGAGCTGACTTGGACATCATAGCGCACGGACCGACATGGTCGTTCGTGGACATAGTTACGTAGTTGCCAATGTCCACCACCTGTGGACATAGCGCTGGTGTAAAAAATACAAACGGAAAAGTCATTATGGTTCTGGGGCCGTTCTCTTTGGGTGCGTTCAGACAACTCAACAGTTGCATAACGGTTGAGAGATAATCACTTCTGATTGGATCATACTTTTGGAACCGCAGCAGATTTTGAAGAATAGTCCTATCATAAGTGATGATCTCTCAACCGTCGAGTTGTCTGAACGCACTCTTTCTTCTCTCTGGTTGGCCATAGAAGAAGAAAATTGGGGCGAATTGAGGATAGATTGCGTGCGGATTGGTGCCTGAACATTCTCCGACAGCCAATGACTGTAGAGCGGGGGAAACTTTCTAATAGGGAATTTTTCGCGAACGGGACGAGTTTTCGTCCGCTCCAATTTTCTTCTCTTTTGAATCCAGTGTAGCATCCCAAAATACACTTGAGACGGATCTGTGTATCTTTTTCGAGCGGGAACGATTTAGTGGGTCAAAAACGTTTGCTGGACATCTAATTTTTGCATTGTTTAATCGATAACATGTGTGTTACCAAGGTATGTTTTCTGTCATCATTCAAGTTGCTAACCAGCAATACATACACATGTATTCTTATCTCACGATATTAACCCGCTAAAGAGAATTTATTTTTTGAAATAAAGTGGTGATTTTATCGCAACGCACATCAGCATATATAGTACGAGTTAACAATTAGTAATTTGAAAATTGTAAGTTAGAGTACAAAGTTGTAAATTTTAACTTGAGACAATGGTGAGATTACATGTAAAGAAAGGTGATGAGAGCCAATTTTTGTACGATACGCATGTAAATGCGAATATAGACGATGTAGTGCGTGACATCGTGGCTATTTACAACGGTCGTTTAAAGATATCCAGAATATGTTATGGTAAATATGTGCAATGCTATGGAGATGTTTGTTTTGACACAATAGTTTAATAATAAATTTAAAAATTAACATCGGCAACGCATTTCGCACTTTCCGTCGACAACCTGTTTCGAAAGCCAGTGCAGATTTTTGACAAGAATTTTGCACTTTATTTTATTTGTTTACAGATTATCAGTTCTCATACAATTCTCACAATTAGAATCGATTAATGAGATAAATTATCGGATAATAGTGATAAATTAAGTAGCTTGAATATTGAGAGAGAGATATGCAAAATAAATATCATCGAAGATCAAATTATTATATTTTCAACACTCAGCTCTTTTTTCTTTTACAAATTTTTTCCGCAAAACTTAGAAATTGAAGAGCTGGCTAAGCATGGCACGATGTTACCTCCTGACATCATCGGTCTTACTGACGAACAAGTCGAAGAGCTTAAGCTTAAAGACGAATGGGGTGAAAAATGCATACCCATGGGTGGCTGGACTTTTAACAAAGACAAAATCGGTAAAGAATATTTATTCAGTAACATGATAAGCTCGGTGGTATTTATTATATGTGGTAAATAAAAATTTTGTTATTTAAATAGATCGCAGAAATGGAAAGATGCCTAATGAAAAAATGCAAGAAATATTAACAAAAGCCATTGAGGATGTAAAAATTATAACATCAAAAGTAAATGCAATATGTATACTTCGTATTTTATACTTCTTTTAAAAAACAAACTTTTTTGTTACTTTAAAGAACTTTAATTTTATATTTTTAACAGAAATTAGTACAAGAGGAGAAATTAGTTACACAGAAAACAGTTCAAGATGCTTTAGATATCTTAAGAGGAGCTGTAATGATTGTTTACCCAATGGGACTACCGCCACACGATGTAATACGTAAAGAGTTTGAAAATACTGAGACATTTAATAATACTCAAGCATCTCTCGAGGTATGTGTAAAAAATAAAAAAATTAAAGAGAATAAACACTAAAAATATAATCTTTATTTATCGTTTCCAATATGTTTTTTTTTTTTTGTCATAGATAATCGACGCGCAATTAGCTCAATTATGGTTTTCTGGAAAAGAATTGTTACCGGGAAAGAAGATAAAAGATTTTTTGGGAAATAATGAAAAAACTAAAGTAATTGTGAAGTTACAGAAGAGAGGATCTGGTAAACCTGCGAGAGAGCTATTGATGTCAGAAGATGAACGAAAACAATTGATGTTACACGCCTATCGTCGTCAGGAAGAATTAAAAGTTAGTGTAAACGTTAAATAAGTAAATATGTCTGTAGTTGTATACTTGATAAGCACGCAAAAATTGAGAACGCCATATTTATTTTTTCAGAAACTTGAGCAACAGGATGACGACGAATATCTTAATTCGTCCTGGGCCGATAGCAGCAGTCTGAAACGACAATTTCAAGGTTTAAATAATATCTCGTGGAAACCACATTAAAAACAATGCAGGTATTTTATAATAATGATAATAATAATGATAATAATAATAATAATAATAATAACAATATAATATATAAAGGTAAAAAACTTTAAGATCGACAGAATAATTCGAGCAGATCTTGTGCAATTACTGTATTTGTATACTTTAAATAATAAAAGTTGACATGTGAAACTAAACCTGATGGAGAAAGCGCAGCGATTTGAATCACAATTTATAAGTTTTATGTAATACTCAGTTTTTCTGCTTAAAAGATCATTTAAGGCGTCCATTTTCATAATGAATATTATGAGAAAGTTGTAAGATCTTTCGATTCCGTAGCAAAAATATTTTTTTAATAGAAAAAAGAATCGGAAAAATTGGCAAAACAAACAGAAGCGGGTAGCAATAAGCACAGTTTGTTGATATTTAAATGCCTCTCGTACGCGCGGAAATATTGATTTCAGATAAGTACGGTGATTAATGTTACGAGAGTTTTTGCGACTCTTGTAGACTTATGTAAGCGCGTACATTGTTCTTTCGCGAATGTTTTCCGCCCATTTCCGCCCTCCTATTGAGCAAGGGGCATATGCCTTCCTAAGAGGGGATATCGACACTATAAATTTATCGCTGTGTTAAGCCGTTAATATTCGCTTACTTTCGGGTAGGCCGGGTCTTAAATCAATGAAAAATACTTCTAATTGGAAAAAGTTGGGACAAGAGTAGGCGCGCGCGCACTGACGACGACAATAAAAGTACGGGTGTCGAGGCAGTTGCATTAAAGGATAAAAGAATATAAATTTGTCTTAACAAGCGGCGGCGGAGCAAACGAAAAGTTTTCGCTATTACAGCTTAGATTGCGTGGACGTGTATTGAGCTACAGATTGCGCATTATTAACGACGTAAGAAAGTTTACCAGTTTTGTAAATATCCACACACACACACACATTCAACTTTTTGAGAAATGGCGGTGTTGCGAAAGAAAATATAAATAATCAGTGCTGTTACGTTTCTCACTCGACCGTTTCCAGAACGTAACGCTTTCTTTTTTTTTCTTTTTTTTTTTTTTTGCCTGATTGGCGTTAATTCACGCTGATTGCCGCGCTCAAGTCACGTAAACATTCTATAATGGAATGTGTGGATATAGATATAGATATATTCATAATTTGTTGTATTTAAGATCGTCTTAAATTTATCTTGGGATGAATAGGCTGTTTTATTGACCGCATTTGAAATTAAATTACCGCATTTGAAATTAAATTAGAGATAATATCTCAAATGTATATAAAATCCAATTATGAATACCAATCATAGATGTTCAAAACTTCCCAGTTTTGCTATTCAAACTATTACGCGCGCTGTAAGATGTCGCCACATGTGAAGAGAGAGGATATTGGTTAGAATTATAATATTTGAGAGATAAACACACACGATATTGCCGATGAGCTTTAGCATATCTAGATAGAAACTGGTACGTTTTGAAAATATTATATGTAAATGATATACCTTAGACAATATTATAAAGATTAGATTCGGTATGTTGCAATATCTATAGTACATATAGTATTATATTGAGTGTGTCTACGATATATTCATACGATATGATATGCATGTTAGGAATTTTATTTGTTTTAGTTATACGTTCTCACAAAGAGGTAAAGGAGAGGACACACAAGGAGAGAAGAGTAAAAATGGAAACAACAATTACGGTTTGATAAAACAAAATGCAGAAATTGGCAGTGGTGAGTAATTTGCACACTTTAACATTTTGTTGCGCAGATTGTGTAGCGCGATTGTTTACATGTTTCGGAAACATGTGTAAGTTGGAACACAAAAATTGCATTTCTCTCTCTCTCTCTGTTAAAACAATGATAAAACATCAAAAAATTATAAATAATAATAATTAAGAACGTGGTGGAGGATGGTGGAATAATTCAAATAAAAATGCATCGTGCGAGATGTATTTAATTTTATATTACCATAATGTGTGTGTATTCCATTTATTAAATTAGAGATATAATACACAAGCGATAGATATAACATGTATGTATAATTTATACAATATTTTATACAGATTGTCTCTACTTTTTTCTATTAACAATTTATCTAAATTTACTGTACAATAATGTGTTTATGTCGAATATTCTAGAGATGTCAAGAGACTTTTTTTTTTGGAATGTGCTTTAGGCCCGTATTTTTAATCATGTCTCAGTTGAGAATCTCAATTGAAAATAGTTTTTAAATATTACAATGCGATTCAACTCAAATGCGAATCTCAAGATTTGACACTTGTAATTGCAAATCATTTGAGTATATAAAATTTATCTAAAAATATAAATTTTAGTTTCACAATTTAAAGCAGAGCTGTTCATAATTGAATTCATAATTGCTCGAGAGCAGCGGTTCAATTCGCGATTCCTTTGCCAGCATACTCTTATAAATGACTCTTTCGATGACTTCTATTTTTCCAGCTCATTTATCGCGCTCGAGCTTCAAATATTCCCTCGCAATAGATCTATTGCTTTATACTTCTCATCGCGCTCATTTGAACTTGACAAAAAATGAGGATAACAAAATCATTAGAGGAGAAGCATCAAATAAGAAGTTAGACAGGTGGTTTAAGAGCGTCGCTCAATTTTTAATAATAGATACGTACAGATCGATAATGTTTGCGTCACAATTTTGTTATTTAAATCCGAGTTCTGAGAATCTCAATTGATACGTTCTTGAACAAATATTCAATGATTATAAATACGGGCTTTTTAGACGCTCCATTAATCGCAACGCGTGAAATATAGCACAAAATGTTCTTTTTTTCTGTATTTCGAAATAGTTCTTTCTTTCTTTCTTTCTTTCTAAGAGAGAGTTAGAGAGAAAGAGAGAGGGAGAGGGAGAGAGAGATCTTCAAATTCGAAGTTCTTACTGTCAGAGAGAGATCTTTTCTAAATGCAATGATTTACGCTCACATTCTCGTCAAAATCTACATATAACTTTTATTCTCATCGTGCATTTAGTTTTAAATATGGTTTTCCTAATTTTCATATTAAAAACTTTAATGTCATAATCCACAATTCTGTCTCTTTCTCATTTGTGAAATTCAAGAATGATTTAAAAAAAAATAAGACACTTACAACTAACTTTATAAAATGTTTAAAGAGAAAAAGAAATAAGATCTTAAAAAGATGTTATATTTGTAGGGAATATATTTTATGAGAAGACTCTTTATACAGTATAATTGTTACAGATTTTTTTATTTGTTTGTAATATTTTTTATGAAAGAGCCTTTACACGCTATATAGATACATCACAATATATTCTTTATTAAGTTAAAGTTTAGTATGACTGCATTAAAAAAATATCTGTAGAAAAATTACATACACAACATACAAATATTTGTTGAATAAGAAGACAAATTAGGAAACCACATTTAATCTCAATAATTTGCGACAAGAATATAGGTGTATTCGTTCTGTTTATTTGCACTTTTTGTGTGTATATCTATATTTTACATTTTACATATTGTTTTCTCAGTTGTTTCTTTTTGTTTTCTCTCTAAAACCTGAATATACATCCTCCTGTCTCATTTTTGTTAATACAGAAAAAGAAAGTGCAACTAAAAAAAAAATCCAACCGAACGAGTTTACTGACGCGCCTCACGTACTATTTATTTGTGTGTATATGTATAAATATACACGCTCTATAATTCTCCTTTTAGTCTACAATAGACGATATCTACTTACTTATGTATTTAGACTGAACGCCGTGTTAAATACGTTAGATATCACATTCACGTTTATCATTTTTTATATCTACATAATATACAAAGCTTTCCTTCGCCGCTCGTCATCTCTTTCTCGAAACGTTTTATTCAAACTTGTTTGAAACTTAAATTTAACAGTGGGTTTTTTATTCTCTGAGATAATTTATGTTTAGGCAATTTGTCACGTTGCCACACTTTACAATGAAACAAAGATAAAACAATGAGAAATCTCATTTTCTGCAGTTGGCATAATTTTGAAACTTGTCAACAGCAATGTGATATTGTCGCTGTATGTATGGGTCGTTTTGGATACTTATTTATCGCTTTCTCACGTACATGTGTGCGTGTGCGTGTGTGTGTGCGCGTGTGTGACTAGGTGAATTGAATTTTTTAAATTGCACCATACGCCTTTTTACATAATATTATAGAAGAGAGTAAGACAGATTTATTGCACTGTAGGAGAATATGCTATTTTTATCATATAACATTAAATTCATATGTTACACATACATTGTGTGAAAATGGTTTCCAGACTATTTTTATTGTTTATCATTTTAGTCAGAGTTTAAATAATAATAAAATCGTAACTGTTACGTTGAAAAGTATTAATATTAAATTTTATTAATAAAAATAGCATATTCTATGGTGCATTATAATATTTAAAAAAATATAATCTCATAATATTATATCAAAAGTCGTATAGTGTAATTCAAAAATGTAAAGAAAATTGTGTTTCTTGACGTTTTTTACAACGAAAAAGTTTTTATTGTTTCAAATCGCGAGTTGTACTTTGCAAACAGATAAATCGCGTTTTCTTACATAGTATATTTTTTTAAACTTTTGCATTGTATCTCATAAATCGCATGAGCCGTTGCGATAAACAGCATATGCGTTCGTGTACGTGTCTATAAAATACACCAATAATTTTCTAATAATAATGTCTTTAAATAAATAATTTTTAAATTAAATATTTAGGCATTTAACTAAAAAACGCAAGAAATAAGTTTTTTTTTATTTCATTTTAATTAATTTAACTCAGTCGTACGATTATTTATTTAAATGAGGGAATAAATTTTTATTTTCATTAAGTGCCATTTTCTCGATAATAGTTGACTAGGTATAATGACACACAGATTATACTAGGTCTTTGAATTTATGGTTATCCATTAACACCTTCTTAACAGAGCTGACGTTACGTTGCGTGCATTGTTTGTCGGATAGATAACAAAGAGCCCCAGGTACTAATCTGTCATCGCGTAAGCAGCTCGGCAAACCCCTTTGTATCGATTCCTCCGTATGCTTTCGTAGCAACTATATAAATTTGCACATGCGATCGATAGATTGTGACGACATAACATGTACACCAAAAAATATTACCGATTAAAGTTAATTTAGTAGTTAATTTTAACGCGTCGTTACATAGTTTAATTACAAATGTTGCAAATGAAGTTGATGATCATTTATGTTTTAAATCTTGTGTAAAACGTTACATACGATTTCCATTATGTTCCGATGATATAGATAGATATGTATTTATTTTTTTCGGATCTTTTGTTAATTTAATTCATATCTATATCACACAATTTGTGGTTGACATGTTCTGACATTTCATAAATCAGCGACTTGACCTTTATCAGAATGCTTTCCAATTGTCACATTGATCGCTGATAAATGATATTGACAATGATATTGATGTCAATGAGATTAACATTGAGATGTAAAGTCTTTATTTGAAAATTCGCGTCGCGTTCATTTTGTTAAATGGCAGATTTACGATGAATCAAACGGTACCTATCCAATCTCAATTCAAGAAATTAATATTATTATATGTACATCTGTGTGTATGTGTATATGTGTGTGTGTGTGTGTGTGTGTGATAAATTAAATTGATTCAGAATAATGAGATTTTTAAGTGACTTCTACCGCCCGACGAACACTTCATATTCATACGTTACTCGCTTTAAGCGCGCGCGATTAAATCACGAAGGAATACGCACGTGTATGTGCGTACACATCTACGTATGCTTCTTCCACTTTTCTCTTCTCTTCTCTCTTCTCTTCTCTTCTCTCTCTTTCTCTCCTCTCTCTTTCTCTCTCTCCCTCTCTCTCTCTCTCTCTCTTTCTCTCTCTATCCGCCACCATTCAGTCGCTTTGCGATCATTTCCGAGCCGACACGCACGTTGTTCACCGAACAAACCGCGAGAAATCTTCCGGAATGCGCCGCCTCCGGGCCACGCCTTATTCTTCTCCTCCACGTCCCTTTCCTCTCTTTTTTTACGTTCCCCGCGTGTTCTCGAATAGCGTCTACCACCCCCCCAGCGACGGCTTTCAATGCCTGTACTGTTGCTCGAGCTCCCTTCGCAGCCTCTTCGCGGCTGTCTCGCCACCGCCACTGCCGCCACCGCCGCTGCCGGCGTCAGCCTCCGCGTCGCTGCAGCCATCCTCACCCTCGGCAACGACGCCCTCGACTTCCTCCTGCCGCCGCTTCGCTGTCGCCATCTCCGCTGCATGTTTCTTCCGCCACTTCGTGCGCCGATTCTGGAACCACACCTACAAATCGAAAATCGGACGTATGAATGTTACTAAGAATCTTCTACAGTAAGTCCGATGTAAGTCAACTGTTACATCAGTGACTTAAACTCTTCGATTGCAAGAATTAATAATATATAACAATAACTTACAATAATAATTAACCTATTTATATTTTTTGTATAAAGCTCTGTATAGAATTATAGAATATGTAAAGATGGCGCTTTTTCTCTCTCTAAATTTTCAAATAATATCATGAGTAGTTTTGCAAAACAGCGACGGTAACACTTCTCTATTGTTACTTCGTCAGGATCGAGTCTTCTCTCTGTTGTAATTTTCTTCCGTTTTACTTTTTATCAAAAATTTAACGTATTGAAACAAATCACATGATTATTTTCATTTTGCACATGCACGATCACATGGCGATTATATTCTAATGGGATGATAACGCGAGAGGAGAAATTCATTTTAAAGAGAAAACTTTATTCGCAATATATGGAGAAATTTACGGGAAGTTGCAATATAGAGATTCGACTGTGCGTCGATCTTGACTCTCTAGCAGACATATGTAACCTAACAACCTAACAACTTTGAATTAATTGACAAAGATTCCGGAAAAATTTTTATTGGCGACCAGTTTCCGCAAAATCTACAGAAGCAAAAGAGAAAGAGGGGGAGGAGGAGTAGTCGGAACAGCGCTAACTTAAGGTGCCCCTCTGCACCTATAAAGCCCGAGATACACAGTAGGAGTCTGTGTCCCCGCAACAATGTATTTAATTAACGTAACGGGTGTCAGGGGAGCACGGGGGAACTTCACCGTAGCGCGATTGCACCCACAAACCACCCCCGATCCATGCCAGCGTGTGGCACTCTGCTAAACTCCTCCTCGTCTACCCTCTTTGCCCGCCACCTCTGTTGCCGCCGCCGCCGCCGCCGCCGCCGCCGCCGTCGCGCCGCTGCTCTTCCGTATCCCCAACCCCAATCCGCAGGCTTGTTCAATGGCCGCCAAGTCGAGAGCTTAAATTAAAGATATAAGCGTCCCGGCGAGCAAGTGAGCGCGAAGCGGTAAACGAATTAAAAAGTAAACGGCCGGCCGTAAAGGTTAATAGCTATTCGGATGAAAATTAAAATACTCGAGAAATTAAGATAACAAAGAAGTAGGAAAATAGACAATCTGCAGGGATTGACTGCAAGCGAACATCGGACATAAAAAAGCAGTTTGATCCCCGACAAGAAAAGTCCAATTTATATATATATTTCTCTTACTATAGTGTTCTCATAAAGAAAAGCAGAGAAAGAACCCGGAAGAGGGTTGAAGAAAAAAAAATGCGAGAAAAATATTACGCTGCGTGTACAAGTTATCGGTTTTAGCCATTTGATAAGCAAGAGAGAGAGAGATAGTTCCAAGTTAATTAAAGGGAAGATCTTATCGTGATTTTGTTTTTAATGAAATTTTTTTTCTCAACAACTTACACTATCTCTAGAGTTTTTCTAAATTGTAGCATTTTTGAATGTATATATAACATGAAATATCTTATTAGGTATAATATTAATTATTTTACTTTTTATCTTTCTCTTGTATTTATATAATCTCTCAATACTATTTACTTACGCGTGTACATAGGCATTTTTCGACTTGTATATACAAATATTACAGAAAACATAATCCGTATATAGTAAAAAAATTTATTTGCGAGTAATGTCTGTGCTCAATGGAACGGAGAAACTGAGAATGCGATCGAAATTGATGTTAAGTTTACCCGAACTCTCTCTCACGGGATCATGTGCAAGCCGACCTAGTTCTCTCTATTAGTTCGACTTTGTTTACTTTGCTAAAACAAACTTCAAAGACGATAAAGCATTTATTTAGGTAAAACCACTTCATATTCGAATATTCATGTATTTCTCTTTATCGAAAGATAAAAAAAAAAAAAAATCGATCGCAAAGCTTTCGCGATCGTTATTTCTTAAATCGTTGCGACTGATACAGTGCGAAAATGTAAATGAAAAGGAAGTTCTGATCAGGATCCATCTATCTTGTTTTTGAACGCATTAGTCACGCGCACGTTGTGAAAGGGGGCGGAGAGGTAGAAGGAGAGGGCGGAAAACTGTTGTTCCCCCCCTCCCCCCGCATTTCCCCCGTCGACACGCTTTTGAGCGTCGCCTCTCACAACTGTTCGATTTATTAAATCAGGATTATCTAAGCCCATTACTTTGTCGCAAAAAGAGAGAAAGAGAGAGAGAGAGAGAGAGAAAGCGAGCGCAGATACAAAACCGCATTTGTAACTCGTGTAAAGCCCTTAGGGCGGGTGCGCAGAGAGCGGCACTGATTTCCGCGGTCGTCCACCCGTCCTCCACTTCTCGTCCGTAACAGATAATACCGATAGCATCTGATCTCGCTGCGTTGATATCGCTACCGAGACAATTTATTATGCGAAAGATTATAGTCCTGTGACTCAGCTTTGTCGTTCTCAGGGGCGACAAAATTCGCGCGAGCGACTTCTCTACTTAGAAGGAGCTTGAATTAAAAACTAATCACCGTGCGATGAGATTCGTGCGATGCAAATCTGAATTTTAAAAATTTGCAATTCTCTTTTCATTATATTCGATTTTTAATACTAATCATCTTATTTTTATCTCAAAATGTAATAGCATTTTTGTGTCCTATACTACATATAAATATATTTCGAAAAATGTTACTCCGTGTTTATGGAACGTGAAAAAAGGTGGAGTTTTAAAATTTATCGACGTGCCGATATACGTTTTGAATAATAAGCGAGTCGACCAATGACGTGGAAAACTTTCACGTAAATGTCGCATATGACGACATCCGCACGCATCATTAAGCATTTACCATGGCCACCGCATTTGACAGAATTTTATTCTCCTTTGTTTATCGCGTACTTAACAATGTGATTAACTTATCGATTTTAAATCCGAATAATTGTAAAAAAATTCTATGTGTATAAAAATGTACGTATTGTCGTCTTGTATCTCTCTTAGAGCAAATTGATAAGTAGGGAAAACTGTGGAGTCAGAAGTCACACGAGTCGGTTATAGAGCTATTATTTCGCTATATAAGCGTAAAAGAATATTCTCTTCTCTTCTGCATAATAGAAATTTCCGAGTCGGAATTTAAAATTTTGAGATGTCGAATTTGAATGTAATTTTAAAACTTAGCCAGGTCGGAATTTTAAGAGAATGACATAAAAAGATCTCGAAAATGATCATTTTGACAATAATCTTGTGTTTATTGCAAAGAAACTAAATTAATTTTTTTAATTTTGACCTTATCAAACGCGCACATATTTGTGTGTGTGTGTGTGTATGAGATACAAACAAACTATTGAGTCAATGCCCTTTAAACGCATTGACTGGATGGTCCAGGCTTCTTTTAGTATAAAATTTGCATTTACGCCATATGGCGTGACGCGACAGCCTATTTGTAACCCACCGACCGGGGTGGAGTAACGAAAACTCCTAAATGCCATCGAACTGAGAGTGTTAACCGCCACAGGCTCGATATTTGTGTCACATGTTACATTATCTTTGTCGTAAAGCAAGTCCCGCGTTTCTGTCGATTTGTTAAAACTTCAGAACGAATAACAAAGATATAAAGAAAGAAAAGTGCTATCTTCTCTAAAAGAGATGTACAGTTTTCTGTATTATTGTTTACCATGTAAAGTTACGTTCTTTTCTCGTGCCGACATCTCACTACTATGTACTAGTTGCAATCGCGCATGTGCACGATGACAACATGGTATACATAACATGTTCTATTCAAAAGATAATATGACTTCACGAGAAGTCGCGTACAAGATATATAAAATTACAAATTTTATTTCTCATTAGAGTAAAACAAAAAAAAAAAAAAAAACGAGAAAGCGCGAGCGCGAGTATCTCCGAGCGAGTTTAATCTGCGCAAATCATGTCACAAATCGCAAACGCGCGATTGCCGCGATTTCGTGTCGTCGATTTCAAAGTAATCACGGAATTCGACAGTTCACAATATTACAGAGAGTACATACTCGGGACAGAATGTTTCTTTGAGCAATAACTAATACGTTGCGTGGAGGGAAAATGAAGTAAGAGAGGGAAATAGGTGAGGCGGAGAGGGATGATCGGGCGACGGATAGTTGGCTTGTCGGCGATAATGCGCTCTTCTGTATTCCGTTGCCGTAGCATTTCCCCATATCGATATGTTTCTTCTCCCTCTCACGATTCCTCCCCCGCAACACCCTTCACGATCACCCATTTGGTCTCGCTCTCTCGAAGATCAAATGGCTTCACCGATTCGCGTTATCCTCAATATTCTATTTTTATTTCAGAATCAAATTTTGCGGCGGTTGCCACGACCAATTTTTACAGCTTTCTTTCGACAGAATTGCGAGGATTCTTCTTTGCCCGGGGCGATTCAATTTCAATACTCGCGCTGTTTACAGATGTATAATATTAGAGAATTTTCTTTGTCGAGATGATTTTTTTGGGGAAAAAAAAACATTTCATTTGATGCATCATGAAGATTTATGTTATTCGAGTCTTAATGAAGAAATTACGAACATATTTATAGTATACGGTCAAAATAGAAAAAAAGTGATACACACACACACACACAAATTCATAAAATTTATAACATTTTATAAGACGTAAGCTACAAGTGTGTAACAAGTTTTTCGAAATACTAGTTTTGTCGCGGAAATTATTGTTTTGCGAACAAGAAGCGCACAGCCAAGTTCGGGAACGTACAACGTGCGTGACACATGTACACGAAGAAGCGGTAGATATGAACGCAGAGCACTGCTAATTTCGGCAAGAAACGTATTATGTAGAATATCTCTAGACGTTTCGACACGAACAGTCGACTGACTCAATATAATGAACATCCGTTAATCTAAATGTAGCGAACTAATCTTTGTGATATCTTTGTGATAAACACACTGATCTTTTCTTGCACGGAGCCATGCAAATGAGGGAGTGCAACAAATTCGACGTATTGTGAATACTTTCAAATTAGGAAGTCTTTTATCGATCACGGAATTTATTGATTTCTCGTTTGAACAGATATTTTTTGACATCAGAAGCAAAAAATTATAGAAGAGAGAAAGTGCCAAAAGAAAAAACAATGCGATGTGTTTCAAATTTGTTTTTTTTTTTAATTAAAAGTAAACTGTCAGAAGAGTTTTACAACAATTTTTGTTATCGTGGCACTTGCTTTTCCTTCGTCGCACTTACCTCAGCAACGTCTTCGCTTCGTTCATTGATGGTAGGGGGCGCGCTCAGGTACGGTACTGCTTCCGAGCCGCGTCAGCGGCACGAGTCACCCTCATCCCCCTGAGAAAAACTATTTCATAATCACAAATAAATAAAGGAAATATTTTATAATAAAATATAATTTTTTATATTTATTTTATGAGTTGTACTTGAAACATTTGCAGTGCAATAGTTTTTTAATAATTACATTTGTTATATAAAATTGACGTCAATTGTCAAGCTGTATGTTTTGCCACGTTATGTAATGATAAACGTGATATATAAGTAATGTAAATAACAAATGTAATTATTAAGAAATATCGCACCACGAATGTTTAACTACAGCATCACGATTTTTTTGGAGTCACTATAGAAGTTACACTAACACGTACGTACTAATTAAATGAAAAACCATTTGCAACTGTTAATTAAATAAAAGTCACTTAAAAACAATAAGATATATTGTTGTAAAAAATATTTCCTTTATTTATTTGATTACAAAATAGTTTTTCTCAGAGAACCGCAGACGCGGCTCGGAAGTACCATACCTGAAAGCGCGTTCCACCACCGATGACGAAGCGGGGACCGTCGCTGAGGTAAATGCGGTGGTGAAGGGAAAGCGAGAGAGGCGTGGCGCGCTCGGGAATCCTTCAGCAGTCGCGCTCTAAATCCGAGCATTACTCTAAAGTTTAAGAAAGGATTCTTGGACTTTAGAAATGTAAATGTAAACGTGAAATGAGCTTCTACTTGAAGCCTAAAACAGAATAATCGCTTATCGAATGCAAGAGCAAAACTGCGCTATTATATTAAAAAGGCATATTAATTAGACGCCAAAGTGGCGCATTTAGTTTATCAGGTGTCTCATCGATGTGTATCTCCTGCTATCGCGATAATCGACAGAAGAGCAAGCTTTCTCATCGATTACGCTCGCGTTGGCAAACTTGCAAGAAGATATTATTACTTTCCTCTTGCGCTCGATATCAAGATATTGGCTTTTCAGAGATTCTTAATAATTTTCCTGAGGTCGACCCATACATTTACTCGGCCCATAAAACATAATAACGTCTCGGGCGCCCGCGATATATACACCCTGATATAATTCCGAGTTAGGGGCGATCTCGACGAGATCGTTCCGTCGGCAGGAGCAAGCGGCAGGATCGAAGAGAAACAAAGCGAAAAAAAAGAGACTAATGAACAAATACATAAGATGAACAAAGGGAAAAGAGAAAGAGAGAGAGAAGTGGAGCGGGCAAAAGATGGACTTTTGGTTAGTGAAAAATAAAATCGGTTCTATCAAGAGAGAGAGAGAGAAAAAGAGAGCTGAGCTGCAGCGCCAGTGGAATCGCGAGTATTATGGAGTCAAGTACATGTGGACCAATTTCGAGGGTACGCGCGGTGGATGGCGCGGCACACTGATGGTAGGTGTGGGAGGGTGAATGAAGGGAACACCGCCTGCTGCCGTGATTTATCACGCCACGCCGCGCCGAGCTGCGTCGCGCTCCGCTTCGCTTCGCGTACATACACCGCCATGATGATACATGGCGGTTGCGGAGAAGCGGGGCGCAGACGAGAGAGGCCTTCCGCCTCGTACTAATTGACGTCATCGATATTGGTATCCGTCGACGAGCAGATTACTTCGCCGTAAACAACTTGGCTCACCAACCCCTCCGGTTTCTCCCCGCCTAGATGGGAAACCAGCGTACCACTTTGCATCGGCACAAGCGTAAATAGAGATACATAACGTACATTGTAGTAACGTTGTTGTAGTTCTGCGCGCGACCCTATCCTAAATGTTCGCTCTTTCGAAGAAGAAAGATCCCCCCTCTTAGTGAAGGGCCGAATGTGTAGTTTGATATCGTGTTTAATGTGCTGCGGGAGATGTTGCTGTTTTCAATTAAGTTGAAATATTGTAGAATATTTTGCTTCTGAGTAACTGAGAGAGAGTAACTGAGCGCAGCGCGGCTAAAGAATATGCGGTGCTATAATAATATTAAGTTTGTCAATAATTTAACATGATCATATTTTACATAAAAAGCAAAAAAGGAAGAGAGAGAGAGAGAGAAATTATCTACTTTAAAATAATTTTCATCAATAAAAAAACAAATACTGTTTAAATTACCTTTTTGTAACTATATTGAAAATATTTGAGTTTACAATATTATATCGCAACGATCTGTACATTAAAAATACAGAATAAAATCAAACTCAGCAAAATTAGAAATGTTCTAACATTTCTTTTTAACTAAATCAGCTTGATAAAGAGAGAGAGAGAGAGAGAGAGAGAGCAGTCAAGTAGTTGACTTTCTGTCGCAACAATGAATGTCGCGAGTAACACACCCTCGGCGTCATCTGTACAAAAAACTATCTAATCCTCTTGATTCACGGTCGATGCCATCACTAAATGCACACATACATACACACACCTCTACTTCTCTCTCTCTCTCTCTCTCTCTCTTTGTCTTTCTTTCTCTCTTGTATCGTTCTCGGAAGCTCGCTTTTGCGCCCTTTATCCCTCGAGGCCATTCTCTAACTCTCATTCTCTTTATCGCGATACACACTCCGATACAAGAGGGTTTGCCAAAGGGAGCCACGGTCTTTAACTCGCAAATGCTTCGCGTTCACTTGGTCGTATTGGATTCTAATAGGGATACAACACACATACACATACACATCGCGCGCGCGCGCGCGCACGCGCGCATCAAGAAAGTCATTCATGTTGAAATCCCTATTGAGCACGTGTCTCGTTGTGCAGCGTTACAATCAGTTTTAGTGAGTGTTTACGAAAAGGGCTTTAACTAAATTATATACGTGTGCGACAGACATCATTACCAATTTCAAAGCACAAATTAACGTCGTAGATAATCGTTTACTTTTCAGTAAAGAGAAACAGTCACAAAACACAATATCATGACACAAGAGAGCTGAAACCGAGAGCGCGACTATTGTTGATAACATTATTGATAACACGTTATCTTACTGTTTTGTTGGCGTGGCGACATTGATACGAAGTGATTTCAATTTATATTTTGTCAATAATGTTATGTCGTCTGTAAATTAAGTCTTAGTCATACATACGGAGGGATAAGTCAATAACTGTTTCCGGACGAAAAACGCATCAAACGTTTCCATCGAACAAAATACATCTCTATCAAGCGTATATATATATATTATTACGTTATTATCATATAACAATAGATTTCCACATCGTTCTAGTAAGATACTATTGCCAACATGTTGCGATTCGGAAACAGCATCGTACCTAAGCGCACCCCATCACCGTTGGCGAATCGCGGACTGTCGCTGAGATACGGGCAGTGAAGGGAAAGACGCGCCTCTCATGAATCCGGCGAAATGTGCAAAAAATTCCGAGCACTGTCATAAATAACTTCATACATCGAAGCGTTTTTATTTTTCTCACACATTTTAACAAGTGTTGACAAAAAAAAAATGCGCACACTTTTTCGACGCAGTCGTTATGTTCAGTCCTAATGACGAATAATACACGTTTCCAAACTTACGCTAACACTGACGATCATTCTTATTTAAAATTCGCATTTATAATATTTTAAAATACAATTTTTGCTTAAAAATATCGCAAACCCGGTTCATATTTGCATTCCATCCCCTGTCGTTTAGTATAACTCGGATTACACATCACCGACGAATATTTCATTGCGAGAATTTATGCGAAGCAATCGAGCAGGGAAAAATCTCCTTTTCCGTACTGTTTTCCGTGAGACGAATATGGGAGTCACATTCGAGCAACGACGTTTCGGTTGATCGAATATATTAACGTGCGGGCAATTTGTACAGTCTGACGGATATAACCCCCGAGAACCATCGGTGGCAAAATGTATTCCAGAGATTACACCGCCCGAAATCCGTCTCGCTATTAGACGGAAAAAAAAAAAAAAAAAAAAAAAAAAAGAAACGCATCGATAAGATATACGTTTCGATAATGAAAAAGTTATAAATCTGGAATTGTGAAATGGCGGGCCGATATAAATCTTCATCGGGCAGCACTGCCAAATCCCTTCGTGTGTACCACGCAAATCCCTTTCCAATATTGAAAAAAGTGATAGGTCCAGTATGTAATGATCCGGTATTACCCGAAACCGCGAGGGAGCGCTATCGATCTATTGTTAGTATTCTGTTTGCATCGAACCTCTGTGTCGTTTTGTACATCCTCCCGCGCGTATCTAATTATAAGAAAACAGTCTCGACAAAAATATTCATATATGCACAAAATTTTGACGTATTTTGTAACAGTGTCCACGCACTTTTTATTTGACTTCAAAAAATCGTTTTATTTTTTTACTTGACGAGTCGTATACACGTAGCAAACTTTTCTTTTTCTGTAAATATCGTATATATATATGTAGCTTCGTTAACTGATAATTTTACATTTATTAAATCACCAAATATTTAACTGTGCAAGTCTAATCAATGACACAATCTATCTCTTCTCTATTATCTAAGCACGTGCGAGTTTACGCAAACAATGTAAATTGGTTCGCAATCATCGCGTTTCACCTAAAAAAATTCAAAAGCAAATTTATTGCTCAGTACCACGCGATAATTAATCAAGGATAGTGATATAAACAAGCCAATTTTTTTCCTCGTTGGTTTTGTTTTATCTCCTTACACAAGTTAACTAGTCAAATATATGACAAAACAGAGCACGCGGGTATATATTGTCGTAATATTTCGAAAAATGCGCCGGCAGTCCGGGGGCAATCTCGCCCTCGAAGATGGCATATACGCGGAGGTGAATCGCCTCTTCCCGAGGAAATCCGAGGTAATTGAATGCTAACCCTCCTCACCCCCGCGATGCGTACCCTCCCTGCGCGACCCCTTCTCTCTGTCGCTTCCCTCATCTACCTCCCTCCCATCTCGCAAGCTTCAGGGGGCGCCGCGCTCCCCGTTCGCCATCACTCACCGACACAGACTTGTAGCTTTCAATAAAAATGTAAATATGGCGGCGTTGAACGAGCCAATGACAGCGCTACATCGACGCCCGTGAGGACATCCGTGAGGGATAGATAGATAGAGAGAGAGAAAGAGAGTGAGAGAGAGAGAGAGAGAGAGAAACAAAGAGAAGGAGAAAACCCTACCTTGCGGCAGGGGTTGAAGGTTTCGAAAGGGGAACTGGCTCTCTCGGAGGGTCGAAGATGGCGAAGGAAGAGGTGGAGGAAAAGAGAAGGAAGGGTGAGAGAGGGAGACTTCGGTTCGAAGCGGAACGCCGAAGGTGGAAGGCGAACAGGCGTGGTAGAGCTTTACGGAAACCAAAGATAGATGCTAGGAGAAGGAGGGGCAGGAAGAAGGAGGGAAAGAGGGAAAAGAGCCCCGCGGAGAACGAAAGAAAAAGAAGAAGAAAGAAGAGGAAAAGAAAGAATTCTCTCTCTTTCTGTCCTTTTGCTTACCATCATCGTGGCCTCACCCATCGAGTTTCACTCGTGTTTCATCCGGCGTTCCCCGGCGTTTCCTCTCCTTTCTTCTGGCGATAGAGAAAAGGTAGCGGGAAAAGGATGTTGAACGCACGCGAGAGAGCAACACCGAGGATGACGCAGGTGCCGCAAAGCTTGACACGTCTCCGGCTGTTTTGTCACCTTCTTTTATCCTTCGAACTTTTTTACCAGCTACCTCGTTAGATACCCTCCTTCTTCCCTCTCTCTTTCTCCCTCTCTCTCTCTCTCTCTCTTTTCCGTCTTTTCCTATCTGTTCTCTTTATCCTCGCGAACGAAACGTGTTGATGGAGTAAGCTGAGCGACGAGAGACGCTTTTTAAAATCACGCCTTTATGCGAACAAGTCACTTTTTTGCTGACGTCGTTCTGAAAAGCCTCCCTCCTCTTGGTCGACAGGCAATCGCGGCGGATTTCTTTTTTTTTTTTTTTCTTTTTTTCCGAGGGAGATTTTTCGACCGCGGATTATTCGGAAAGTGACGCACGCAGATTTGCGTTTCCGCGCCGAGGTGAAGTTTTGATCGATCTTTCGATGTCACGAGCGAAAACAAATGTCGTTTCGCGCGCCTTCTTTTGTTTCCTATATTTTTTTTTTCGTCATTTAAATATATAGAACAGAGAAATAGAATGATGCTTTAAGCGCTACTTTTGTGCGACTGCAGTTTAAGTTTATAATTTATCGTAGTATTGTTTCTCCAAACTTGCAATTCAAATAAAGCACTTGTGTGCGACACAAAGTCGAAAGAGAAATGCAGTAGCTCCTCTTAAACTGCAGAATTTGGGAACCGAAGCGCGAACATATATCAAAAGATGAATCTAGATAACTTCCTTTTGGTATTAAACCATAAATTTTTTCTCACTTTGTCCGGAACGAACAACAAGAGAAAAAAACTTTATCAAAGAAAAGAGTCAGTTATAAAACTGTCAACTTTTATGGCTTATCTTTTTTTGTAGTAAAAGGGACATATACACGGACATATAAGAAAGAAGGTGATTCTCTGACAATTTTTAGAACTCTTCGATATCTGAGCGTCAAGTTTGATTTGACAGTTAACGAGAATTAATAAGTAAATAACGAGAAAACAGTTAATATATATAAGAAATACTGCGCTTGCACCAATTTTAGCAAAAATGACGAGTAATACAGCGAAATGTTACCTTGACTTGGGATTCCGACATCCCGAGGGCGTACGCCAATTTAGCACGTTCCGGTCCAGCCAGATACTTGGTCTGCTCGAAGGTTTTTTCCAGAGCAAAGATTTGCTGTCCACTAAACGTGGGTCTCGTGTGCTTCTTCTTACCGCCTTCGTGTTCCCCGGTGCCGCCGCCCGTACCCGTCATCGCTTGCTGACAGCCCAGCTGTTGCGACACTGCAACATTCGCGTCACTCGATGAGTAGCTCCTGAATATCCTTTTCGCGCGCTTCGCTGCAAATGGAGTAATTAGACTTGGTTGTCGGCATCGTAAAAAAAATCGTTTACTTTGTTCAATTTATATCCTCTTTTGATATATAGCAAAAAGTGAGTAAACTAAAATTTTTAATCTCTCTCTCTCTCTCTCTCTCTTATGTGATTACTTTAAATATTTTGCTGTTAATATTTTTTTTTTTATTTTGAAAGAAACTATCCTTGGCGCGCGCGAGCAAAAAATTTATATTCTTTTTTTTACGAAGCTTTTAAATATTGTAATCGTCTGCCGAATCACTTTGTGTAAATGTACGTAATCTTTCTTTTATTCATATATTAGTTGAACAATTTTCCGCCAGTTTTAGCGAGCACCAATTTCTGGTATTTTGTATGCCGCGGCACCGCGGCCGTGTTAAAAACGAAAAACAGACGACGACGCATTGAAATTGAAGCGTCGCGAAAAACCACAGCGAAATTTATTGCATTTTTCGGCAATCACACACGGATCCGATCCGTGAGTCGTGCCATCGTGTGGATATTCTATCGGGCCCCTCGTGATCTCTCTTCCACCTCGCAGAATGAAAAGGGGAAACTCCAAGCCCCATCTGTGACTTTCTGTCGTGACAAGTCATAGGGAAATATTGCCATATTTTACTTCGGTTATACATACCAACACCCATATAGAGCGGATTATATGATAAGCGAGAGTGAGTGCATATATTACATCATTGTATTTTCTTAATAAATTTGATGTCCTTACACACATACATACACACACACACACACACACACTTGAAATATGATAATTACATATATAACACAATGAAATTTGTTAGAAAAGCACAAAACAGTGCACAATTATTCTCATTTATTTTAAAATAAGAAAAATATATCTGCGACATAGATATCTCGCGGTATAATTAGGTTTCATGTTATAACTGGAAGTGTATTTCATTTTAACCGCAGTTTGAAATTAATTCGCTGCTCTTGGAATTAATTACGGTTTTATAACATTAGTAATTATTACTGCGACTACTTAATCTCTTTCTTTCTCTCTCTCTCTCTCTCTTTCTCTCTGTTTGGATTAGCGATTGTATGATAGTTAAAATTTTATTTAAGGAAAACAATTTGTTGTTATTTTTTTATTACATATGTACAGATATCTGGCGCACAGATTCAAATCTCTAAAATAAATAACGTCAAATCAATATAAAATAAACGATTTTGTCCTGTTCGCGCCTACTGATCACTCGTAATCTTTGGCTACTCCGTCGAGCTGTGCAAATCTTAATTAGATCGAAAAAAGGAAAGTTGGAGAAAATTTTCGAGGGTAATCAAGAGGGTCAACCGGAGAGAGAGAGAGAGAGAGGGAAGGGGGAGAAAGCGACTTTCGTGGAAATGAGGGGGTCGCACACGGTCCGATGTGGCATGTGGACGCGTATGTACAAGGGAGAGAAGCGAAAGGGATTCGGAGGGGGTAGCAAAAGGAAGGGTCGACGCGCGTCGTGACGCGCGCTACAATGTGGGTTGTGGGACTTTAATTTAATAAAGCAATTTGTAACAGAATACGGAACGAGGCAATAATGGCCGGTCGGCGGGGAGGGTTCTAATGAGCTGCTTACCGCACTCCAACCCCCGGTGACTTCGATGGCGATGGAAGAGGTGTGTGTTGTCTACTGTTAGAGATATTCCCTTATTTGTCCTACTAAGCCGTCGCGCATATTTCTGCGACCACCCCCGCAGAAGTCCAAGTTTTTGTTCAAATTTGTATGCGTCATACACCTAGATATACATATATACCTTGCTATAAGGTACACGACACGATATCGTGCGATTTCTTTTACATGGTAAACTTTTAGATTCGCCCCGAGATCTAAAGCATTATCATTGTTATCGGTACAACAAAAGTTTTATTATAAGAGATTTATATTGATAAAAACGGATTTTGAAATGAAACTTTAAACCAAACCGTTAACTAAAACAACTTTCTTGAATTTTTCAAACAAATATAAACACATATCAATATATCTACAGATACAAACGCACGCATACATATAGCCAGTTATGTCCGGTTATTCGAACGATTTATTGTCCGACTTTTTTTCACAAAATATTCTCTTTTTCCTCACATGGGAATTCAAACCGATAATATAAAGTTTTAACTCATTCATATCGACCATACCAATTTCAATTGAATTCGTTCAATGTGACTAGTTTTTTTTAATAAGGAACTGGTGGATAAATAAAAATTAGAACTTTAATTTTTTTAAATAATAAATTTATGTGTGTATTCAGATTACATGTTGTTTCTTCTTTACATAAATAAAGTGAGTAGACATAAATATTTACCGACAGTTCGTCATTACGGCAATCAGATAATTCTTGTTTTATTTCTAGTCATATTTCACTCATTTTTTCAATACGTCCAAGAATTAATCTTTCTAGTTTTATGTAGTACACAGAAAGAAAGAGAAAGAAAGAGAAAGAGAGAGGGTGGAGGAAGAAAGGGGTAAAAGGAGAACTATGACCATAATTTAATCAGCCGATTTCGAGTGAACAAGTGACATGCGTGTCAAGCAGTATATGCAAGCGAAATCGTTACGGATAATGCGTATATATCAATATCGCGCCTCCACGTATCACACATATAACACGCACACGTATTCAAACGAGCGTGACACAGCCACCGCGGATAACGCTTCGATGTCCGATTAGACCAAGTATCGGCACGGCAAATTGATGCGTCCGGGCGGCACAGTGTCGATGTAAATCAGCGGCAGGTGACCATATCGGCGTGCACGCTGCGACGTTTCGAAAAAAAAAGAAGCGATCAAAAACGAGACACCGCACAGCCATTCGTAATATTCGTTATCGGCGAACGGAAGTTCGAGTGTGCGAGGTTCGACGCGCTTGATTGTTCGATTTATACAGAGTAAGTGAAATCCCTGCGCGCGTAGTGTCACGAGCCGTTTTATTCATCCGAGAGAGAGTTTGGAGAGAAACAAATCATTCGAGGTAAAGATATGTCACGCATCGAACAAAACAAGAAAGATTGTTGAGTTTTATTATAGTAAAATTTATTTATTTTTCCACAAAATGTTGGAATATTTGGTTTCACTTAAGATAAATATGTCATGCTCGAACTTTTTCATATTCATCAAAGAATTATACATATAGAAATACATTTAGAAATTCATTCTCTCGGAAGTGTCTGTAATTTAATTACAATAGACATCTATTTCAATTATAATACCGCTAACTTCAATAAATAAACAATGCAACAGTTTTATCAAAAAATTATTTACAAAGTCAAAGAGATAATATAGGCATGGTTACTTGAGAATGTACTTTTGTAATTGAATCGGATATCGCTCAACTTGTAGAAAATATGATCGGGCACTTGTAAAGGGGCTGCTCGCTCCATCGACGACGTGAATAATAACGGCGCACATCGAGTAGACTGGCGTCAACTGACAAGAGGAATGCTTTATCGACTGTACAAAGTGTGTTGTCACTAAAAGTAAATGAACGCTTTATAGTTACGTCGACTATTCCGCCACACTGATTACGCGAGATCCATTATGTAGCGCTAAAACAATCATTATTTAAAATGCTTAAGAAATCAAATTTATTTTTCAAGACAATATCTGAAACAAATTTGTTGCCAAAAAAAAAAAAGCTAATAGTCAGATACGAGATGTATGTATAAAGTATGTTCGAATAGTAATAATATACATTTGGACCGGTGTAAATCGAAATCTCGTCGTGTCAGCGACGTTTTCATTATAGTGTCTGCTTACGTGACGCTCATTCATGTCCCATAAAAACCCATCCAATAAGAAAGCGAGGAGGAACAAAGCAGGGATGAATAAAGAAGAATGTGAAAAAAGTGTGCGGAAAATAGCACGGAGGGAAAAACTACAGGAAGAAATGGTAGGAATAACATGTTATGGATATCTAAACAGAAGGAAAGTGAAAATGATCTCTCCAACGTTCTCGATGGGAATAAGAAAAAAAGTCGAACGAATGAATAGATGTTTGTTTTATATGTCCAGTAGAAATACTGGAGTATTATGTGAGAAAATTTTATATAAAAAATCCACTTCAATCATATAAAATTATAATATTAGTAAAACTTATTCAAAATATTTTTTTTTAAATATAAACGACAATTAATATTTAAATGATCGCTTTAGACGCTTTAGAATGTTTTAGATTATCAGTACGAGTTTCAAGTTTCATCAAACAAACATTTGCATCGTTTCATCCGCATTTGGTGTAGAAAAAAAGAGAAGTGATAGGAATAGATCAGGTTGTTTTATCTTGGGTATAGGTGTATCGCGATATATATATATATATATATATATATATATATATGATATATATGATATATATGATATATATATATATATAATGCGGGAACATAAATATAAATAGACGACGGTTCCCGCGGTGGTCGTTCGACGATTCCTCGCGAGGGCCATGGGCCATCAACGTTTTGCCCCAGAATATAAAATATACCGGGTAACTCTTACATTCTATACGGCCGGTTCTTCCAACGGACGGTAGAAAAAGCACAGGATGCCGCAGTTAAAATATTGCCGAAGTTATTCGCGCGAGTGTGGAAAACGTAACGTAGCCGAGGGAGACAAAGGGGGTGACGCGGGTTGATATTGCATATATATGATGATATCCTGAATCCACAGCGGACTACCGCTGCCACCCTCCTATTCGCCCTCATAGTACGTACAACACACTCTTTCCCGGCCGCGTGTGTCTACGCAGTGTGTTCTGCACGTTGTGCCCTCTCTCCCTTCCCGCTCCCCTCTCCCTTACATCGTGACGCACATCACGACAGCACATGTGCCACCCTCTGCAGTACGGTGTATCTTTCTTCGTCTTTCAGTCGTTCGTCGAAAGGTAGACGAGACGAGACGAGACGTAACATGACGTGTGTCTTTTTCTTTCTCTTTCTATTTTGTGATTTTTTCTCTGCGGTGCCCTTAATCGTCTTCTCGTAAAGACGAGGGTGTACACACGGTGAGCCATGTATACTATTGCTGGGGATGTTCCGGTATGTATGTCGAGGGAATCCCACACCGGCTAATTGAGCGTGAACCGTCCAAGTGCTCGAGGGACTACAAAGGGAGTCAAAAGGGAGTGTGTCAACACTTGATAACAATCGACTTATTACGCGATCGACGTTTTGCACAATCTTCTATAACATGTGCACATACTATTAAATATATTCTCATGTGTAGTTTATCTGTTTAAACATGACAAATATATATTGAAAACAAATTGATTTTGAATTTCCGTTATTTTTAAACGGGTTAAATATAAACACAAGGGATAATTGATAGAATTGCATTTTTTTGAAGAGACCAAAGTTCTCGTTCATCTACGGTGTTTTGTTTAGATAGTTGAATCCTCATGACTCCCTCATCCTACAACTTCCGTTCTCCTGTGCGGTTTCCACGCGTTTTTTAAATTTCTCCCCGTAGGCGACCCACGGATAAATCGCTTCAAACGACTTTCCGGGCGTGCCGTTTAAACGGAGACATATTCGGTAGCACGTGTTTCTTCACTTCGGCCCTGTGATTTTTCTGCCGCGAAAGCAAACACTTGCAGCTGTCAAATCCGCCACAACGATACTCGGACAAAGGTAACGAACACCCGCAGGCAGTTAAAACGTATGTTGGAAAAGCGCATATATAAATAATAACACGGATATTTTCTTTTTGTCAACAAACCAAAATTTATAATTCGCTTAGTACAAATTTATTCAAGCGTTAAACCATTTATACGTTTTTGAAAACTTTTCAACTTTACAACTTATCGAATTTGAAGATAAAAAATGTTTATGAATATTTTGTATGATATTGTAATCATTCAATATTGGAAGAAACACATATATATAGTGAAATACTCACATGTGTGTAATCTTGCCCGCCATGCGAGAGGATCGCTGACTAGACCCTGCAAACCCGGCCAATAGACAGCAGGGTGTCGTGGTTCCGTTCTTTGTTGAAATTGCCCGATACCTAAGAAAAAGTATTTCCATCAGGTTGATTTAACATTTTGTTTATTACAAAATCTGCGTATATATATATTTACATATATATACATACAAAAACTACTTTATATGATTTGATGTTTTTTTTTTTGATAAAAGCAGTGTATTATATACTTTCGTAATAATAACAAAGTGCATTTATCTCGAAGATTATATGTATATTGTATACGTATAATTAACTGATATTAAAAGTAAGCATGTGGGAGGGAAGCATAACATATGCTGTAGTTCGGTCAGTGCAGATAACGATATTGGATTTACGATAATTCAGATAGCACAGCACATATTGAAGTAATAATCGAAGAAACTCATAAAATGCAATGGTGAGATGTAAAATGAGAGCGCGTTTACTAACCGAGTAAAATAGCTTTCTCGGATCGATGTCGAGACCAAGCCGTTCCATTTTTCTACGTAAAACGCTTTATTAAGCTTCAGTTTTTTTTTTCTCCGCTCGTTTCCACATCTACGCGATTTCATTTCATATTTTCATTGCTCGCAATTTTCATACAACTCGCATTCATCCGGAATATGCAAACGGAATTTAAATGCCCCGCAATTTTATATATATATATATATATATATATGTACATATACCTATTTAAGTTGTACCTCACAATTTTCAATCTCGTTTTTTTCCTGAAATAATTAAATGCCAAAAATTGAGAAAATTTTACACTTTTTTTCTCCTCTTTTTCTTTCTCTCAATGGCTGGAAATCGAAGTAAATATCGACCGTTAACATCCGACAAAGTTTTTTTCGTAGATTAATTATTTTTATCATTTTCGCGCTCGTGGTGTGACGTAACAGTTTGATATGTGAAGTGTAAACAATTAAAGAATCTTTTAAGGCTCCGAAGTTTCCAAACTAATAAATATATATTCGGTCATGAGAGCCGTTCGCTAGGTGTTGTGCGGAAATTATACGTGTATATATACTACATATATACGTGTTCACGTGTAAATTTTTACACGTGAAATTCGAATTGTAATAACAATTCTAAAATTCATATAGGATGCTATACTTGCATCTCGTATATGAGAGATCCCAAATACCCCCCTAATTGAAATTAAATTTATATTGCG